>NC_054477.1:8079115-8191192 GCF_017639515.1 Carcharodon carcharias | reverse complement strand
GACCCTCTGACAGTGCAGCACACTCCCTCAGTACTGACCCTCTGACAGTGCAGCACTCCCTCAGTACTGACCCTCTGACAGTGCAGCACTCCCTCAGTACTGACCCTCTGACAGTGCAGCACTCCCTCAGTACTGACCCTCTGACAGTGCAGCACTCCCTCAGTACTGACCCTCTGACAGTGCAGCACTCCCTCAGTACTGACCCTCTGACAGTGCAGCACTCCCTCAGTACTGACCTCTGACAGTGCAGCACTCCCTCAGTACTGACCCTCTGACAGTGCAGCACTCCCTCAGTACTGACCCTCTGACAGTGCAGCACTCCCTCAGTACTGACCCTCTGACAGTGCAGCACTCCCTCAGTACTGACCCTCTGACAGTGCAGCACTCCCTCAGTACTGACCCTCTGACAGTGCAGCACTCCTCAGTACTGACCCTCTGACAGTGCAGCACTCCCTCAGTACTGACCCTCTGACAGTGCAGCACTCCCTCAGTACTGACCCTCTGACAGTGCAGCACTCCCTCAGTACTGACCCTCTGACAGTGCAGCACTCCCTCAGTACTGACCTCTGACAGTGCAGCACTCCCTCAGTACTGACCCTCTGACAGTGCAGCACTCCCTCAGTACTGACCCTCTGACAGTGCAGCACTCCCTCAGTACTGACCCTCTGACAGTGCAGCACTCCCTCAGTACTGACCCTCTGACAGTGCAGCACTCCCTCAGTACTGACCCTCTGACAGTGCAGCACTCCCTCAGTACTGACCCTCTGACAGTGCAGCACTCCCTCAGTACTGGCCCACTGACAGTGCAGCACTCCCTCAGTACTGACCCTCTGACAGTGCAGCACTCCCTCAGTACTGACCCTCTGACAGTGCAGCACTCCCAGTACTGACCCTCCGACAGTGCAGCACTCCCTCAGTACTGACCCTCTGACAGTGCAGTACTCCCTCAGTACTGACCCTCTGACAGTGCAGCACTCCCTCAGTACTGACCCTCTGACAGTGCAGCACTCCCTCAGTACTGACCCTCTGACAGTGCAGCACTCCCTCAGTACTGACCCTCTGACAGTGCAGCACTCCCTCAGTACTGACCCTCTGACAGTGCAGCACTCCCTCAGTACTGACCCTCTGACAGTGCAGCACTCCCTCAGTACTGACCCTCTGACAGTGCAGCACTCCCTCAGTACTGACCCTCTGACAGTGCAGCACTCCCTCAGTACTGACCCTCTGACAGTGCAGCACTCCCTCAGTACTGACCCTCTGACAGTGCAGCACTCCCTCAGTACTGACCCTCTGACAGTGCAGCACTCCCTCAGTACTGACCCTCTGACAGTGCAGCACTCCCTCAGTACTGACCCTCTGACAGTGCAGCACTCCCTCAGTACTGACCCTCTGACAGTGCAGCACTCCCTCAGTACTGACCCTCTGACAGTGCAGCACTCCCTCAGTACTGACCCTCTGACAGTGCAGCACTCCCTCAGTACTGACCCTCTGACAGTGCAGCACTCCCTCAGTACTGACCCTCTGACAGTGCAGCACTCCCTCAGTACTGACCCTCTGACAGTGCAGCACTCCCTCAGTACTGACCCTCTGACAGTGCAGCACTCCCTCAGTACTGACCCTCTGACAGTGCAGCACTCCCTCAGTACTGACCTCTGACAGTGCAGCACTCCCTCAGTACTGACCCTCTGACAGTGCAGCACTCCCTCAGTACTGACCCTCTGACAGTGCAGCACTCCCTCAGTACTGACCCTCTGACAGTGCAGCACTCCCTCAGTACTGACCCTCTGACAGTGCAGCACTCCTCAGTACTGACCCTCTGACAGTGCAGCACTCCCTCAGTACTGACCCTCTGACAGTGCAGCACTCCCTCAGTACTGACCCTCTGACAGTGCAGCACTCCCTCAGTACTGACCCTCTGACAGTGCAGCACTCCCTCAGTACTGACCCTCTGACAGTGCAGCACTCCCTCAGTACTGACCCTCTGACAGTGCAGCACTCCCTCAGTACTGACCCTCTGACAGTGCAGCACTCCCTCAGTACTGACCCTCTGACAGTGCAGCACTCCCTCAGTACTGACCCTCTGACAGTGCAGCACTCCCTCAGTACTGACCCTCTGACAGTGCAGCACTCCCTCAGTACTGACCCTCTGACAGTGCAGCACTCCCTCAGTACTGACCCTCTGACAGTGCAGCACTCCCTCAGTACTGACCCTCTGACAGTGCAGCACTCCCTCAGTACTGACCCTCTGACAGTGCAGCACTCCCTCAGTACTGACCCTCTGACAGTGCAGCACTCCCTCAGTACTGACCCTCTGACAGTGCAGCACTCCCTCAGTACTGACCCTCTGACAGTGCAGCACTCCCTCAGTACTGACCTCTGACAGTGCAGCACTCCCTCAGTACTGACCCTCTGACAGTGCAGCACTCCTCAGTACTGACCCTCTGACAGTGCAGCACTCCCTCAGTACTGACCCTCTGACAGTGCAGCACTCCCTCAGTACTGACCCTCTGACAGTGCAGCACTCCCTCAGTACTGACCCTCTGACAGTGCAGCACTCCCTCAGTACTGACCCTCTGACAGTGCAGCACTCCCTCAGTACTGACCTCTGACAGTGCAGCACTCCCTCAGTACTGACCCTCTGACAGTGCAGCACTCCCTCAGTACTGACCCTCTGACAGTGCAGCACTCCCTCAGTACTGACCCTCTGACAGTGCAGCACTCCCTCAGTACTGACCCTCTGACAGTGCAGCACTCCCTCAGTACTGACCCTCTGACAGTGCAGCACTCCCTCAGTACTGACCCTCTGACAGTGCAGCACTCCCTCAGTACTGACCCTCTGACAGTGCAGCACTCCCTCAGTACTGACCCTCTGACAGTGCAGCACTCCCTCAGTACTGACCCTCTGACAGTGCAGCACTCCCTCAGTACTGACCCTCTGACAGTGCAGCACTCCCTCAGTACTGACCCTCTGACAGTGCAGCACTCCCTCAGTACTGACCCTCTGACAGTGCAGCACTCCCTCAGTACTGACCCTCTGACAGTGCAGCACTCCCTCAGTACTGACCCTCTGACAGTGCAGCACTCCCTCAGTACTGACCCTCTGACAGTGCAGCACTCCCTCAGTACTGACCCTCTGACAGTGCAGCACTCCCTCAGTACTGACCCTCTGACAGTGCAGCACTCCCTCAGTACTGACCCTCTGACAGTGCAGCACTCCCTCAGTACTGACCCTCTGACAGTGCAGCACTCCCTCAGTACTGACCCTCTGACAGTGCAGCACTCCCTCAGTACTGACCCTCTGACAGTGCAGCACTCCCTCAGTACTGACCCTCTGACAGTGCAGCACTCCCTCAGTACTGACCCTCTGACAGTGCAGCACTCCCTCAGTACTGACCCTCTGACAGTGCAGCACTCCCTCAGTACTGACCCTCTGACAGTGCAGCACTCCCCTCAGTACTGACCCTCTGACAGTGCAGCACTCCCTCAGTACTGACCCTCTGACAGTGCAGCACTCCCTCAGTACTGACCCTCTGACAGTGCAGCACTCCCAGTACTGACCCTCTGACAGTGCAGCACTCCCTCAGTACTGACCCTCTGACAGTGCAGCACTCCCTCAGTACTGACCCTCTGACAGTGCAGCACTCCCTCAGTACTGACCCTCTGACAGTGCAGCACTCCCTCAGTACTGACCCTCTGACAGTGCAGCACTCCCTCAGTACTGACCCTCTGACAGTGCAGCACTCCCTCAGTACTGACCTCTGACAGTGCAGCACTCCCTCAGTACTGACCCTCTGACAGTGCAGCACTCCCTCAGTACTGACCCTCTGACAGTGCAGCACTCCCTCAGTACTGACCCTCTGACAGTGCAGCACTCCCTCAGTACTGACCCTCTGACAGTGCAGCACTCCCTCAGTACTGACGCACTGACAGTGCAGCACTCCCTCAGTACAGACCCTCCGAAACTGCTGACTCCCTCAGTACTGACGCACTGGCAGTGCAGCACTCCCTCAGTACTGACCCTCTGACTGCGCACCACTCCCTCAGTACTGATCCTCTGACACTGCAGCACTCTCTCAGTACTGACCCTCTGACACTGCAGCACTCCCTCAGTACTGACCATCTGACAATGCAGCACTCCCTCAGTACTGACCCTCTGACAGTGCAGCACTCCCTCAGTACTGACCCTCTGACAGTGCAGCACTCCCTCAGTACTGACCCTCTGACAGTGCAGCACTCCCTCAGTACTGACCCTCTGACAGTGCAGCACTCCCTCAGTACTGACCCTCTGACAGTGCAGCACTCCCTCAGTACTGACCCTCTGACAGTGCAGCACTCCCTCAGTACTGACCCTCTGACAGTGCAGCACTCCCTCAGTACTGACCCTCTGACAGTGCAGCACTCCTCAGTACTGACCCTCTGACAGTGCAGCACTCCTCAGTACTGACCCTCTGACAGTGCAGCACTCCCTCAGTACTGACCCTCTGACAGTGCAGCACTCCCTCAGTACTGACCCTCTGACAGTGCAGCACTCCCTCAGTACTGACCCTCTGACAGTGCAGCACTCCCTCAGTACTGACCCTCTGACAGTGCAGCACTCCCTCAGTACTGACCCTCTGACAGTGCAGCACTCCCTCAGTACTGACCCTCTGACAGTGCAGCACTCCCTCAGTACTGACCCTCTGACAGTGCAGCACTCCCTCAGTACTGACCCTCTGACAGTGCAGCACTCCCTCAGTACTGACCCTCTGACAGTGCAGCACTCCCTCAGTACTGACCTCTGACAGTGCAGCACTCCCTCAGTACTGACCCTCTGACAGTGCAGCACTCCCTCAGTACTGACCCTCTGACAGTGCAGCACTCCCTCAGTACTGACCCTCTGACAGTGCAGCACTCCCTCAGTACTGACCCTCTACAGTGCAGCACTCTCAGTACTGACCCTCTGACAGTGCAGCACTCCCTCAGTACTGACCCTCTGACAGTGCAGCACTCCCTCAGTACTGACCCTCTGACAGTGCAGCACTCCCTCAGTACTGACCCTCTGACAGTGCAGCACTCCCTCAGTACTGACCCTCTGACAGTGCAGCACTCCTCAGTACTGACCCTCTGACAGTGCAGCAGCAGCACTCCCTCAGTACTGACCCTCTGACAGTGCAGCACTCCCTCAGTACTGACCCTCTGACAGTGCAGCACTCCTCAGTACTGACCCTCTGACAGTGCAGCACTCCTCAGTACTGACCCTCTGACAGTGCAGCACTCCCTCAGTACTGACCCTCTGACAGTGCAGCACTCCCTCAGTACTGACCCTCTGACAGTGCAGCACTCCCTCAGTACTGACCCTCTGACAGTGCAGCACTCCCTCAGTACTGACCCTCTGACAGTGCAGCACTCCCTCAGTACTGACCCTCTGACAGTGCAGCACTCCCTCAGTACTGACCCTCTGACAGTGCAGCACTCCCTCAGTACTGACCCTCTGACAGTGCAGCACTCCCTCAGTACTGACCCTCTGACAGTGCAGCACTCCCTCAGTACTGACCCTCTGACAGTGCAGCACTCCCTCAGTACTGACCCTCTGACAGTGCAGCACTCCCTCAGTACTGACCCTCTGACAGTGCAGCACTCCCTCAGTACTGACCCTCTGACAGTGCAGCACTCCCTCAGTACTGACCCTCTGACAGTGCAGCACTCCCTCAGTACTGACACTCTGACAGTGCAGCACTCCCTCAGTACTGACCCTCTGACAGTGCAGCACTCCCTCAGTACTGACCCTCTGACAGTGCAGCACTCCCTCAGTACTGACCCTCTGACAGTGCAGCACTCCCTCAGTACTGACCCTCTGACAGTGCAGCACTCCTCAGTACTGACCCTCTGACAGTGCAGCACTCCCTCAGTACTGACCCTCTGACAGTGCAGCACTCCCTCAGTACTGACCCTCTGACAGTGCAGCACTCCCTCAGTACTGACCCTCTGACAGTGCAGCACTCCCTCAGTACTGACCCTCTGACAGTGCAGCACTCCCTCAGTACTGACCCTCTGACAGTGCAGCACTCCCTCAGTACTGACCTCTGACAGTGCAGCACTCCCTCAGTACTGACCCTCTGACAGTGCAGCAGCACTCCCTCAGTACTGACCCTCTGACAGTGCAGCACTCCCTCAGTACTGACCCTCTGACAGTGCAGCACTCCCTCAGTACTGACCCTCTGACAGTGCAGCACTCCTCAGTACTGACCCTCTGACAGTGCAGCACTCCCTCAGTACTGACCCTCTGACAGTGCAGCACTCCTCAGTACTGACCCTCTGACAGTGCAGCACTCCCTCAGTACTGACCCTCTGACAGTGCAGCACTCCCTCAGTACTGACCCTCTGACAGTGCAGCACTCCCTCAGTACTGACCCTCTGACAGTGCAGCACTCCCTCAGTACTGACCCTCTGACAGTGCAGCACTCCTCAGTACTGACCCTCTGACAGTGCAGCACTCCCTCAGTACTGACCCTCTGACAGTGCAGCACTCCCTCAGTACTGACCCTCTGACAGTGCAGCACTCCCTCAGTACTGACCCTCTGACAGTGCAGCACTCCCTCAGTACTGACCCTCTGACAGTGCAGCACTCCCTCAGTACTGACCCTCTGACAGTGCAGCACTCCCTCAGTACTGACCCTCTGACAGTGCAGCACTCCCTCAGTACTGACCCTCTGACAGTGCAGCACTCCCTCAGTACTGACCCTCTGACAGTGCAGCACTCCCTCAGTACTGACCCTCTGACAGTGCAGCACTCCCTCAGTACTGACCCTCTGACAGTGCAGCACACCTCAGTACTGACCCTCTGACAGTGCAGCACTCCCTCAGTACTGACCCTCTGACAGTGCAGCACTCCCTCAGTACTGACCCTCTGACAGTGCAGCACTCCCTCAGTACTGACCCTCTGACAATGCTGCATTCCCTCAGTACTGACCCTCTGACAGTGCAGTACCTCCTCAGTACTGACCCTGCGACATTGCAGCACTCCCTCAGTACTGACCCTCTGACAGTGCAGCACTCCCTCAGTACTGACCCTCTGACAGTGCAGCACTCCCTCAGTACTGACCCTCTGACAGTGCAGCACTCCCTCAGCACTGACCCTCTGAAAGTGCAGCACTCCCTCAGTACTGACCCTCTGACAGTGCAGCACTCCCTCAGTACTGACCCTCTGACAGTGCAGCACTCCCTCAGTACTGACCCTCTGACAGTGCAGCACTCCCTCAGTACTGACCCTCTGACAGTGCAGCACTCCCTCAGTACTGACCCTCTGACAGTGCAGCACTCCCTCAGTACTGACCCTCTGACAGTGCAGCACTCCCTCAGTACTGACCCTCTGACAGTGCAGCACTCCCTCAGTACTGACCCTCTGACAGTGCAGCACTCCCTCAGTACTGACCCTCTGACAGTGCAGCACTCCCTCAGTACTGACCCTCTGACAGTGCAGCACTCCCTCAGTACTGACCCTCTGACAGTGCAGCACTCCCTCAGTACTGAGCCACTGACACTGCAGGAGTCCCTCATTCCTGACCCTCTGACAGTACTGCACTCCCTCAGTACTGACCCTCTGACACTGAAGCAGTCCCTCCATACTGATTCTCTGACAGTGCAGCACTACCTCAGTACTGACCTCTGAAAGATCAGCTCTCCCTCAGTACTGACCCTCTGACAGTGCAGCACTCTCTCATTACTGACCCTCTGACAGTGCAGCACTCCCTCAGTACTGACCCTCTGACAGTGCAGCAATCCTCAGTACTGACCCTCTGACAGTGCAGCACTCCCTCAGTACTGACCCTCTGACAGTGCAGCACTCCCTCAGTACTGACCCTCTGACAGTGCAGCACTCCTCAGTACTGACCCTCTGACAGTGCAGCACTCCCTCAGTACTGACCTCTGACAGTGCAGCACTCCCTCAGTACTGACCCTCTGACAGTGGAGCCCTCCCTCACTACTGACCCTCTGACAGTGCAGCACTCCCTCAGTACTGACCCTCTGACAGTGCAGCACTACCTCAGTACTGACCCTCTGACAGTGCAGCACTCCCTCAGTACTGACCCTCTGACAGTGCAGCACTCCCTCAGTACTGACCCTCTGACAGTGCAGCACTCCCTCAGTACTGACCCTCTGACAGTGCAGCACTCCCTCAGTACTGACCCTCTGACAGTGCAGCACTCCCTCAGTACTGACCCTCTGACAGTGCAGCACTCCTCAGTACTGACCCCTGACAGTGCAGCACTCCCTCAGTACTGACCCTCTGACAGTGCAGCACTCCCTCAGTGACCCCCTGACAGTGCAGCACTCCCTCAGTACTGACCCTCTGACAGTGCAGCACTCCCTCAGTACTGACCTCTGACAGTGCAGCACTCCCTCAGTACTGACCCTCTGACAGTGCAGCACTCCCTCAGTACTGACCCTCTGACAGTGCAGCACTCCCTCAGTACTGACCCTCTGACAGTGCAGCACTCCCTCAGTACTGACCCTCTGACAGTGCAGCACTCCCTCAGTACTGACCCTCTGACAGTGCAGCACTCCCTCAGTACTGACCCTCTGACAGTGCAGCACTCCCTCAGTACTGACCCTCTGACAGTGCAGCACTCCCTCAGTACTGACCCTCTGACAGTGCAGCACTCCCTCAGTACTGACCCTCTGACAGTGCAGCACTCCCTCAGTACTGACCCTCTGACAGTGCAGCACTCCCTCAGTACTGACCCTCTGACAGTGCAGCACTCCCTCAGTACTGACCCTCTGACAGTGCAGCACTCCTCAGTACTGACCCTCTGACAGTGCAGCACTCCCTCAGTACTGACCCTCTGACAGTGCAGCACTCCCTCAGTACTGACCCTCTGACAGTGCAGCACTCCCTCAGTACTGACCCTCTGACAGTGCAGCACTCCCTCAGTACTGACCCTCTGACAGTGCAGCACTCCCTCAGTACTGACCCTCTGACAGTGCAGCACTCCCTCAGTACTGACCCTCTGACAGTGCAGCACTCCCTCAGTACTGACCCTCTGACAGTGCAGCACTCCCTCAGTACTGACCCTCTGACAGTGCAGCACTCCCTCAGTACTGACCCTCTGACAGTGCAGCACTCCCTCAGTACTGACCCTCTGACAGTGCAGCACTCCCTCAGTACTGACCCTCTGACAGTGCAGCACTCCCTCAGTACTGACCCTCTGACAGTGCAGCACTCCCTCAGTACTGACCCTCTGACAGTGCAGCACTCCTCAGTACTGACCCTCTGACAGTGCAGCACTCCCTCAGTACTGACCCTCTGACAGTGCAGCACTCCCTCAGTACTGACCTCTGACAGTGCAGCACTCCCTCAGTACTGACCCTCTGACAGTGCAGCACTCCCTCAGTACTGACCCTCTGACAGTGCAGCACTCCCTCAGTACTGACCCTCTGACAGTGCAGCACTCCCTCAGTACTGACCCTCTGACAGTGCAGCACTCCCTCAGTACTGACCCTCTGACAGTGCAGCACTCCTCAGTACTGACCCTCTGACAGTGCAGCACTCCCTCAGTACTGACCCTCTGACAGTGCAGCACTCCCTCAGTACTGACCCTCTGACAGTGCAGCACTCCCTCAGTACTGACCTCTGACAGTGCAGCACTCCCTCAGTACTGACCCTCTGACAGTGCAGCACTCCCTCAGTACTGACCCTCTGACAGTGCAGCACTCCCTCAGTACTGACCCTCTGACAGTGCAGCACTCCCTCAGTACTGACCCTCTGACAGTGCAGCACTCCCTCAGTACTGACCCTCTGACAGTGCAGCACTCCCTCAGTACTGACCCTCTGACAGTGCAGCACTCCTCAGTACTGACCCTCTGACAGTGCAGCACTCCCTCAGTACTGACCTCTGACAGTGCAGCACTCCCTCAGTACTGACCCTCTGACAGTGCAGCACTCCCTCAGTACTGACCCTCTGACAGTGCAGCACTCCCTCAGTACTGACCCTCTGACAGTGCAGCACTCCCTCAGTACTGACCCTCTGACAGTGCAGCACTCCCTCAGTACTGACCCTCTGACAGTGCAGCACTCCCTCAGTACTGACCCTCTGACAGTGCAGCACTCCCTCAGTACTGACCCTCTGACAGTGCAGCACTCCCTCAGTACTGACCCTCTGACAGTGCAGCACTCCCTCAGTACTGACCTCCGACAGTGCAGCACTCCCTCAGTACTGACCCTCTGACAGTGCAGCACTCCCTCAGTACTGACCCTCTGACAGTGCAGCACTCCCTCAGTACTGACCCTCTGACAGTGCAGCACTCTCTCAGTACTGACCCTCTGACAGTGCAGCACTCCCTCAGTACTGACCCTCTGACAGTGCAGCACTCCCTCAGTACTGACCCTCTGACAGTGCAGCACTCCCTCAGTACTGACTCTCTGACAGTGCAGCACTCCCTCAGTACTGACCCTCTGACAGTGCAGCACTCCCTCAGTACTGACCCTCTGACAGTGCAGCACTCCCTCAGTACTGACCCTCTGACAGTGCAGCACTCCCTCAGTACTGACCCTCTGACAGTGCAGCACTCCCTCAGTACTGACCTCTGACAGTGCAGCACTCCCTCAGTACTGACCCTCTGACAGTGCAGCACTCCCTCAGTACTGACCCTCTGACAGTGCAGCACTCCCTCAGTACTGACCCCTTGACAGTGCAGCACTCCCTCAGTGCTGACCCTCTGACAGTGCAGCACTCCCTCAGTAATGACCCTCTGACAGTGCAGCACTCCCTCAGTACTGACCCTCTGACAGTGCAGCACTCCTCAGTACTGACCCTCTGACAGTGCAGCACTCCCTCAGTACTGACCCTCTGACAGTGCAGCACTCCCTCAGTACTGACCCTCTGACAGTGCAGCACTCCCTCAGTACTGACCCTCTGACAGTGCAGCACTCCCTCAGTACTGACCCTCTGACAGTGCAGCACTCCCTCAGTACTGACCCTCTGACAGTGCAGCACTCCCTCAGTACTGACCCTCTGACAGTGCAGCACTCCTCAGTACTGACCCTCTGACAGTGCAGCACTCCCTCAGTACTGACCCTCTGACAGTGCAGCACTCCCTCAGTACTGACCCTCTGACAGTGCAGCACTCCCTCAGTACTGACCTCTGACAGTGCAGCACTCCCTCAGTACTGACCCTCTGACAGTGCAGCACTCCCTCAGTACTGACCCTCTGACAGTGCAGCACTACCTCAGTTCTGACCCTCCGACAATGCAGCACTCCCTCAGTACTGACCCTCTGACAGTGCAGCACTCCCTGTGCACTGACCCTCTGACAGTGCAGCACTCCCGCAGTACTGAGCCTCTGACAGTGCAGCACTCCCTCAGTACTGACCCTCTGACAGTGCAGTGCTTCCTCAGTACTGACCCTCTGACAGTGCAGCATTGCCTCCGTACTGACCCTCCGACAGTGCAGCTCTCCCTCTGAACTGACCTTCTGACAGTGCAGCACTCCCTCAGTACTGACACTCTGACAGTGCAGCACTCCCTCAGTACTGACCCTCCAACTGTGCAGCACTCCCTCAGTACTGACCCTCTGACAGTGCAGCACTCCCTCAGTACTGACCCTCTGACAGTGCAGCACTCCCTCAGTACTGACCCTCTGACAGTGCAGCACTCCCTCAGTGCTTTATCTCTGACAGTGCAGCACTCCCTCAGTACTGACCCTCTGACAGTGCAGCACTCCCTCAGTACTGACCCTCTGACAGTGCAGCACTCCCTCAGTACTGACCCTCTGACAGTGCAGCACTCCCTCAGTACTGACCCTCTGACAGTGCAGCACTCCCTCATTACTGTCTCTCTGACAGTGCAGCACTCCCTCAATACTTGACGCTCCGACTGTGCAGCACTCCCTCAGTACTGACCCTCTGACAGTGCAGCAATCCCTCAGTACTGACCCTCTGACAGTGCAGCACTCCCTCAGTACTGACCCTCTGACAGTGCAGCACTCCCTCAGTACTGACCCTCTGACAGTGCAGCACTCCCTCAGTACTGACCCTCTGACAATGCAGCACTGCCTCAGTACTGACCCTCTGACAGTGCAGCACTCCCTCAGTTCTGACCCTCTGACAGTGCAGCAATCCCTCAGTACTGACCCTCTGACAGTGCAGCACTCCCTCAGTACTGACCCTCTGACAGTGCAACACTCCCTCAGTACTGACCCTCTGACAGTGCAGCACTGCCTCAGTACTGATCCTCTGACAATGCAGCTCTCCCTCAGTCTTGACCCTCTGACAGTGCTGCACTCCCTCAGTACTGACCCTCTGACAGTGCAGCACTCCCTCAGTACTGACCCTCTGACAGTGCAGCACTCCCACAGTACTGACCACCTGAGAGTGCAACATTCCTTCAGTACTGACCCCCTGACAGAGCAGCACTCCCTCAGTACTGACCCACTGACAGCGCAGCACTCCCTCAGTACTGACCCTCTGACAGTGCAACACTCCCTTAGTACTGACCCTCTGACAGTGCAGCACCCCCTCATTGCTGACCCTCCGACAGTGCAGCACTCCCTCAGTACTGACCCTCTGACGGTGCAGCACTCCCTCAGTTCTGACTCTCTGACACTGCAGCACTCGCTCAGTACAGACCCTCTGACAGTGCAGCACTCCCTCAGTACTGACCCTCTGACAGTGCAGCACACCCTCAGTACTGACACTCTGACAGTGCAGCACTCCCTCATTACTGATCCTCTGACAATGCAGCACTCCCACAGTACTGACCCTCTGACAGTGCAGCACTCGCTCAGTACTGACCCCCTGACAGTGCATCACTCTCTCAGTACTGACCCGCTGACAGTGCAGCACTACCTCAGTACTGAACCCCTGACAGTGCAGCACTCCCTCAGTACTGACCCTCTGACAGTGCAGCACTCCTTCATTACTGACTCTCTGACAGTGCAGCACTCCCTCAGTACTGACCCTCTGACAGTGCAGCACTCCCTCAGTACTGACCATCTGACAATGCAGCACTCCCTCAGTACTGACCCTCTGACAGTGCAGCACTCACTCAGTACTGAACATCTGACAGTGCAGCACTCCCTCAGTACTGACCCTCTGACAGTGCAGCACTTCCTCAGTTCTGACCCTCTGACAGTGCAGCTCTCCCTCAGTACTGATCCTCTGACAGTGCAGCATTCCCTCAGTACTGACCCTCTGACAGTGCATCACTCCCTCAGTACTGACCCGCTGTAAGTGCAGCGATCTCTCAGTACTGACCCTCTGACAGTGCAGCACTACCTCAGTACTGACCCCCTGACACTGCAGCACTCCCTCAGTACTGACCCTCTGACAGTGCAGCACTCCTTCATTACTGACTCTCTGACAGTGCAGCACTCCCTCAGTACTGACCCTCTGACAGTGCAGCACTCCCTCAGTACTGACCATCTGACAATGCAGCACTCCCTCAGTACTGACCTTCTGACAGTGCAGCACTCCCTCATTACTGATGTTCTGACAGTGCAGCACTCCCTCAGTCCAGACCCTCTGAAAGTGCAGCACTCCCTCATTACTGTCTCTCTGACAGTGCAGCACTCCCTCAGTACTGACCCTCTGACAGTGCAGCACTCCCTCAGTACTGACCCTCTGACAGTGCAGCACTCCCTCAGTACAGACCTTCTGACAGTGCAGCACTCCCTCAGTACTGACCCTCTGACAGTGCAGCACTCCCTCAGTACTGACCCTGTGACAGTGCAGCACTCCCTCAGTTCTGAACTTCTGACAGTGCGGCACTCCCTCAATACTGACCCTCTGACATTGCAGCATTCCCTTAGTACAAACCCTCTGACAGTGCAGCAGTCCCTCAGTACTGACCCTCTGACAGTGCAGCACTCCTTCATTACTGACTCTCTGACAGTGCAGCAGTCCCTCAGTACTGACACTCTGACAGTGCAACACTCCCTCAGTACTGACCCTCTGACAGTGCAGCACTCCCTCAGTACTGACCTTCTGACAATGCAGCACTCCCTCAGTACTGACCTTCTGACAGTGCAGCACTCCCTCATTACTGACCTTCTGACAGTGCAGCACTCCCTCAGTGCTGACCCTCTGACAGTGCAGCACTCCCTCAGTACTGACCCTGTGACAGTGCAGCACTCCCTCAGTACTGACCCTCTGACAGTGCAGCACTCCTTCATTACTGACTTTCTGACAGTGCAGCAGTCACTCAGTACTGACCCTCTGACAGTGCAGCACTCCATCAGTACTGACCCTCTGACAGTGCAGCACTCCCTCAGTACTGAAATTCCGACTGTGCTTCACTCCCTCAGTACTGACCCTCTGACAGTTCAGCACTCTCTCAGTACTGACCCTGTGACAGTGCTTCACTCCCTCAGTACTGACCCTCTGACAGTGCAGCACTCCCTCATTACTTACCCTCTGATATTGCAGCACTCCCTCAGTACTGACCCTCTGACAATGCAACAGTCCCTCAGTACTGACCCTCTGACAGTGCAGCACTCCCTCAGTACTGACCCTCTGACAATGCAGCACTGCCTCAGTACTGACCCTCTGACAGTGCAGCTCTCCCTCAGTCCTGACCCTCTGACAGTGCAGCACTCCCTCATTACTGACCATCTGACAGTGCAGCATTCCCTCAGTACTGACCCGCTGACAGTGCAGCATCCCTCAGTACTGACCCTCTGACAGTGCAGCAATCCCACAGTACTGACCACCTGAGAGTGCAACATTCCTTCAGGACTGACCCCCTGACAGAGCAGCACTCCCGCAGTACTGACCCTCTGAGAGGGCAGCACTCCCTTAGTACTGACCCTCTGACAGTGCAACACTCCCTTAGTACTGACCCTCTGACAGTGCAGCACCCCCTCATTGCTGACTCTCCGACAGTGCAGCACTCCCTCAGTACTGACACTCTGACAGTGCAGCACTCCCTCAGTATTGACCCTCTAACAGTGCAGCACTTCCTCAGTAATGACCCTCTGACAGTGCAGCTCTCCCTCAGTACTGACCCTATGACAGTGCAGCACTCCCTCAGTACTGACCCTCTGACAGTGCAGCACTCCCTCAGTACTGAACATCTGACAGTGCAGCACTCCCTCAGTACTGACCCTCTGACAGTGCAGCAGTCCCTCAGTACTGACCCTCTGACAGTGCAGCACTCACTCAGTACTTAACATCTGACAGTGCAGCGCTCCCTCAGTACTAACCCTCTGACAGTGCAGCACTCCCTCAGTACTGACCCTGTGACAGTGCAGCAATCCCTCAGTATTGACCCTCTAACAGTGCAGCACTCCCTCACTGCTGTCCCTCTCACAGTGCAGCACTTCCTCAGTTCTGACCCTCTGACAGTGCAGCACTCCCTCAGTACAGATCCTCTGACAGTTCAGCACTCCCTCAGTACTGACCCTCTGACAGTGCATCACTCCCTCAGTACTGACCCGCTGTAAGTGCAGCAATCTCTCAGTACTGACCCTCTAACAGTGCAGCACTACCTCAGTAATGACCCCCTGACAGTGCAGCACTCCCTCAGTACTGACCCTCTGACAGTGCAGCACTCCTTCATTACTGACTCTCTGACAGTGCAGCACTCGCTCAGTACTGACCCTCTGACAATGCAGCACTCCCTCAGTACTGACCTTCTGACAGTGCAGCACTCCCTCATTACTGTTCTTCTGACAGTGCAGCACTCCCTCAGTGCTGCCCCTCTGACAGTGCAGCACTCCCTCAGTACTGACCCTCTGACAGTGCAACACGCCCTCAGTACTGACCTTCTGACAGTGCGGCACTCCCTCAGTACTGACCATCTGACATTGCAGCACTCCCTCAGTACAGACCCTCTGAAACTGCAGCACTCCCTCATTACTGTCTCTCTGACAGTGCAGCACTCCCTCAGTACTGACCCTCTGAATGTGCACCACTCCCTCACTTCTGACCCTCTGAAAGTGCAGCAATCCCTCAGTACTGACCCACTGACAGTGCAGCACTCCCTCAGTACTGACCCTCTGTCAGTGCAGCACTCCATCAGTACTGACCCTCTGACAGTGCAGCACTCCCTCAGTACAAACCTTCTGACAGTGCAGCACTCCCTCAGTACTGACCGTCTGACAGTGCAGCACTTTTTCAGTACTGACCCTCTGACAATGCAGCACTCCCTCAGTACTGACCTTCCGACAGTGCAGCACTCCCTCAGTACTGACCCGGTGACAGTGCAGGACTCCCTCAGTACTGACCCCCTGACAGTGCAGCACTCCCTCAGTACTGACCCTCTGACAGTGTAGCACTCCCTCATTACTGACCCTCTGACAGTGCAGCACTCCCGCAGTACTGATCGTCTGACAGTGCATCACTCCTCTCATTACTGACCCTCTGACAGTGCTGCACTCCCTCAGTACTGACCCTCTCACAGTGCAACATTCCCTCAGTACTGACTCTCTGACAGTGCAGCACTCCCTCGTTACTGACCCTCTGAAGGTGCAGCACTCCCTCAGTACTGACCCTCTGACAGTGCAGCACTCCCTCAGTTCTGACCCTCTGACAGTGCAGCACTAACTCAGTACTGACCATGTGACAGTGCAGAACTCCCTCAGTACTGACCATCTGACAGTGCAGAACTACCTCAGTACTGACCCTCTGACAGTGCAGCACTCCCTCAGTTCTAACCCAGTGACAGTGCAGCACTGCCTCAGTACTGACCCTCTGACATTGCGTCACTCCCTCAGTACTGACCCTCTTCAGTGCCACAGTCCCTCAGTACTTACCCTCTGACATTGCAGCACTCCCTCAGTACTGACCGTCTGACAATGCAGCACGCCCTCAGTACTGACCTTCTGACAGTGCAGCACTCCCTCATTACTGACCTTCTTACCGTGCAGTACTCCCTCAGTAATGACACTCTGACAGTGCAGCACTCCTTCAGTACTGACCCTCTGACAGTGCAGCACTCCCTCAGTACTGACCCACGAGAGTGCAACATTCCTTCAGTACTGACCCCCTGACAGAGCAGCACTCCCTCAGTGCTGACCCTCCGTCAGTGCAGCACTCCCTCTCTACTGACCCTCTGACAGTGCAGCAGTCCCTCTGTTCTGACCCTCTCACAGAGCAGCAATCCGTCAATACTGACCCTCGACAGTTCAGCACTCCCTCAGTACTGACCCTCTGACAGTGCAGCTCTCCATCAGTACTGAATCTCTGACAGTTCAGCACTCCCTCAGTACTCACCTTCTGACAGTGCAGCACTCCCTCAGTACTGATCCTCTGACAGTGCAGCAGTCTTTAGTACTGACCGTCTGACAGCGCAGCACTCCCTCAGTACTGACCTTCCGACAGTGCAGCACTCCCTTTGTACTGACACTGTGACAGTGCAGCACTCCCTCAGTACTGACCCTCTGACAGTGCAGCACTCCCTCAGTACTGACCGTCTGACAATGCAGCACTCCCTCAGTACTGACCCTCTGACAGTGCAACACTCCCTCAGTACTGACCCTCTGACACTGCAGCACTCCCTCAGTACTGACCATCTGACAATGCAGCTCTCCCTTAGTACTGACCTTCTGACAGTGCAGCACTCCCTCATTACTGACCCTCTGACAGTGCAGCACTCCCTCAGTGATGACCCTGTGACTTTGCAGGACTCCCTCAGTACTGACCATCTGACAATGCAGCACTCCCTCAGTACTGACCCTCTGACAGTGCAGCACTCCCTCATTACTGACCTTCCGACAGTGCAGCAATCCCTCAGTACTGACCCTGTGACTTTGCAGGACTAACTCAGTTCTGAGCCTCTGACAATGCAGCATTCCCTCAGTACTGACCTTCTGACAGTGCAGAACTCCCTCATTACTGACCTTCTGACAGTGCAGCGCTCCCTCAGTGCTGACCCTCTCACAATGCAGCACTCCCTCGGTACTGACCCTGTGACAGTGCAGCACTCCCTCAGTACTGAACTTCTGACAGTGAAGCACTCCTTCATTACTGACTCTCTGACAGTGCAGCACTCCCTCAGTACTGACCCTCTGACAGTGCAGCACTCCCTCAGTTCTGACCCTCTCACAGTTCAGCAATCCCTCAGTACTGACCCTCTGACAGTGCAGCACTCCCTTAGTACTGACCCTCTGACAGTGCAGCACTCCATCAGTACTGACCCTCTGACAGTGCAGCACTCCCTCAGTACTGACCTTATGACAGTGCTTCACTCCCTCAGTACTGACCCTCTGACAGTGCAGCACTCTCTCAGTACTGACCCTGTGACAGTGCAGCACTCCCTCAGTACTGACCCTCTGACATTGCAGCACTCCCCCAGTACTGACCCTCTGACAATGCAGCGCTCCCTCAGTACTTACCCTCTGATATTGCAGCACTCCCTCAGTACTGACCCTCTGACAGTGCAACAGTCCCTCAGTACTGACCCTCAGACAGTGCAGCACTCCCTCAGTAATGACCCTCTGACAATGCAGCACTGCCTCAGTACTGACTCACTGACAGTGCAGCTCTCCCTCAGTCTTGACCCTCTGACAGTGAAGCACTCCCTCATTACTGACCTTCTGACAGTGCAGCACTCCCTCAGTACTGACCCGCTGACAGTGCAGCACTCCCTCAGTACTGACCCTCTGACAGTGCAGCAATCCCACAGTACTGACCACCTGAGAGTGCAACATTCCTTCAGTACTGACCCCCTGACAGAGCAGCACTCCCTCAGTACTGACCCTCTGACAGCGCAGCACTCCCTCCGTACTGACCCTCTGACAGTGCAACACTCCCTTAGTACTGACCCTCTGACAGTGCAGCACCCCCTCATTGCTGACCCTCCGACAGTGCAGCACTCCCTCAGTGCTGACCCTCTGACAGTGCAGCACTCCCTCAGTATTGACCCTCTAACAATGCAGCACTTCCTCAGTATTGACCCTCTGACAGTGCAGCACTTCCTCAGTATTGACCCTCTGACAGTGCAGCTCTCCCTCAGTACTGACCCTATGACAGTGCAGCACTCCCTCAATACTGACCTTCTGACAGTGCAGCACTCCCTCAGTACTGACCCTCTGACAGTGCAGCACTCCCTCAGTACTGACCCTTTGACAGTGCAGCAATCCCTCAGTATTGACCCTCTAACAGTGCAGCACTCCCTCACTGCTGTCCCTCTGACAGTGCAGCACTTCCTCAGTTCTGAACCTCTGACAGTGCAGCACTCCCTCAGTACTGATCCTCTGACAGTGCAGCACTCCCTCAGTATTGACCCTCTGACAGTGCATCAGTCCCTCAGTACTGACCCGCTGTAAGTGCAGCAATCTCTCAGTACTGACCCTCTGACAGTACAGCACTACCTCAGTACTGACCCACTGACAGTGCAGCACTCCCTCAGTACTGACCATGTGACAGTGCAGCACTCCTTCATTACTGACTCTCTGACAGTGCAGCACTCCCTCAGTACTGACCCTCTGACAGTGCAGCACTCCCTCAGTACTGACCATCTGACAATGCAGCACTCCCTCAGTACTGACCTTCTGACAGTGCAGCACTCCATCATTACTGATCTTCTGACAGTGCATCACTCCCTCAGTGCTGACCCTCTGACAGTGCAGCACTCCCTCAGTACTGACCCTCTGACAGTGCAGCAGGCCCTTAGTACTGACCTTCTGACAGTGCGGCACTCCCTCAGTACTGACCCTCTGACATTGCAGCACTCCCTCAGTACAGACCCTCTGAAAGTGCAGCACTCCCTCATTACTGTCTCTCTGACAGTGCAGCACTCCCTCAGTACTGACCCCCGAGAGTGCAACATTCCTTCAGTACTGACCCACTGACAGAGCAGCACTCCCTCAGTACTGACCCTCTGACAGTGCAGCACTCCCTCAGTACTGACCCTCTGACAGTGCAACACTCCCTCAGTACTGACCCTCTGACAGTGCAGCACTCCCTCAGTGCTGACCCTCCGACAGTGCAGCACTCCCTCTCTACTGACCCTCTGACAGTGCAGCAGTCCCTCTGTTCTGACCCTCTCACAGAGCAGCAATCCGTCAATACTGACCCTCTGACAGTTCAGCACTCCCTCAGTACTGACCCTCTGACAGTGCAGCACTCCATCTGTACTGACTCTCTGACAGTTCAGCACTCCCTCAGTACTCACCTTCTGACAGTGCAGCACTCCCTCAGTACTGACCTTCCGACAGTGCAGCACTCCCTTTGTACTGACCCTGTGACAGTGCAGCACTCCCTCAGTACTGACCCTCTGACAGTGCAGCACTCCCTCAGTACTGACCCTCTGACAATGCAGCACTCCCTCAGTACTGACCCTCTGACAGTGCAGCAATTCCTCAGTACTGACCTTCCGACAGTGCAGCACTCCCTTTGTACTGACCCTGTGACAGTGCAGCACTTCCTCAGTACTGACCCTCTGACAGTGCGGCACTCCCTCAGTACTGACCCTCTGACAATGCAGCACTCCCTCAGTACTGACCCTCTGACAGTGCAACACTCCCTCAGTACTGACCCTCTGACAGTGCAGCACCCCCTCAGTACTGACCATCTGACAATGCAGCACTCCCTCAGTACTGACCTTCTGACAGTGCAGCACTCCCTCATTACTTACCTTCTGACAGTGCAGCACTCCGTCAGTGCTGACCCTCTGACAGTGCAGCACTCCCTTAGTAATGACTCTCTGACAGTGCAGCACTGCCTCAGTACTGACCTTCTGACAGTGCAGCACTCCCTCAATACTGACCCTCTGACATTGCAGCACTCCCTCGGTACTAACCCTCTGACAGTGCAGCACTCCCTCAGTACTGACCCTCTGACAGTGCAGCACTCCCTCATTACTGACTCTCTGACAGTGCAGCAGTCCCTCAGTACTGACCCTCTGACAGTGCAGCAATCCCTCAGTACTGACCCTCTGACAGTGCAGCACTCCCTCAGTACTGACCCTCTGACAGTGCAGCACTCCATCAGTAATGACCCTCTGATAGTGCAGCACTCCCTCAGTACTGACCTTCTGACAGTGCATCACTCCCTCAATACTGACCCTCTCACAGTGCATCACTCTCTCAGTACTGACCCTGTGACAGTGCAGCACTCCCTCAGTACTGACCTTCTGACAGTGCATCACTCCCTCAGTACTGACCCTCTGACAGTGCAGCACTCTCTCAGTACTGACCCTGTGACAGTGCAGCACTCCCTCAGTACTGACCCTCTGACAGTGCAGCACTCCGTCACTACTGACCCTGTGACAGTGCAGCACTCCCTCAGTACTGACCCTCTGATTTTGCAGCACTCCCTCAGTACTGACCCTCTGACAGTGCAACAGTCCCTCAGTACTGACCCTCTGACAGTGCAGCACTCCCTCAGTACTGACCCTCTGACAATGCAGCACTGCCTCAGTAGTGACCTTCTAACAGTGCAGCACTCCCTCATTTCTGACCTTCTGGCAGTGCAGCACTCCCTCAGTACTGAACCTCTGTCAGTGCAGCACTCCCTCAGTACTGACCCTCTGACAGTGTAGCACTCCCACTGTACTGACAACCTGAGGGTGCAACCTTCCTTCAGTACTGACCCCCTGACAGATCAGCACTCCCTTAGTACTGACCCTCTGACAATGCAGCACTCCCTCAGTTCTGACCCTCTGACAGTGCAACACTCCCTCAGTACTGACCCTCTGACAGTGCAGCACACCCTCAGTGCTGACCCTCCGACAGTGCAGCACTCCCTCAGTACTGACCATCTGACAGTGCAGCACTCCCTCAGTATTGACCCTCTAACAGTGCAGCTCTTCCTCAGTATTGACCCTCTGACAGTGCAGCTCTTCCTCAGTATTGACCCTCTGACAGTGCAGCTCTCCCTCAGTACTGACCCTATGACAGTGCAGCACTCCTTCATTACTGACCCTCTGACAGTGCAGCACTCCCTCAGTACTGACCCTCTGACAGTGCAGCACTCCCTCAGTACGGAACATCTGACAGTGCAGCACTCCCTGAGTACTGACCCTCTGACAGTGCAGCACTTCCTCAGTTCTGACCCTCTGACAGTGCAGCACTCCCTCAGTACTGATCCTCTGACAGTGCAGCACTCCCTCAGTACTGACCCTCTGACAGTGCATCACTCCCTCAGTACTGACCCGTTGTAAGTGCAGCAATCTCTCAGTACTGACCCTCTGACAGTGCAGCACTACCTCAGTACTGACCCCCTGACAGTGCAGCACTCCCTCAGTACTGACCCTCTGACAGTGCAGCACTCCTTCATTACTGACTCTCTGACAGTGCAGCACTCCCTCAGTATTGACCCTCTGACAGTGCAGCACTCCCTCAGTACTGACCTTCTGACAGTGCAGCACTCCCTCATTACTGACCTTCTGACAGTGCAGCACTCCCTCATTGCTGACCCTCTGACAGTGCAGCACTCCCTCAGTACTGACCCTCTGACAGTGCAGCACTCCTTCAGTACTGACCTTCTGACATTGCGGCACTCCCTCAGTTCTGACCCTCTGACATTGCAGCACTCCCTCAGTACTGACCCTCTGACAGTGCAGCACTCCCTCAGTACTGACCCTCTGACAGTGCAGCACTCCCTCATTACTGACTCTCTGACAGTGCAGCACTCCCTCAGTACTGACCCTCTGACAGTGCAGCACTCCCTCAGTTCTGACCCTCTCACAGTGCAGCAATCCCTCAGTACTGACCCTGTGACAGTGCAGCACTCCCTCAGTACTGACCCTCTGACAGTGCAGCACTCCCTCAGTTCTGACCCTCTCACAGTGCAGCAATCCCTCAGTACTGACCCTGTGACAGTGCAGCACTCCCTCAGTACTGACCCTCTGACAGTGCAGCACTCCATCAGTGCTGAGCCTCTGACAGTGCAGCACTCCCTCAGTACTGACCTTCTGACAGTGCAGCACTCCCTCATACTCACCCTTTGACAGTGCAGCACTCTCTCAGTACTGACCTGTCTGACAATGCAGCACTCCCTCAGTACTGACCTTCGACAGTGCAGCACTCCCTCAGTACTGACCCTGTGACAGTGCAGGACTCCCTCAGTACTGACCCTCTGACAGTGCAGCGCTCCCTCAGTACTGACCCTCTGACAGTGTAGCACTCCCTCATTACTGACCCTCTGACAGTGCAGCACTCCCTCAGTACTGACACTCTGACAGTGCATCACTCCTTCATTACTGACCCTCTGACAGTGCAGCACTCCCTCAGTACTGACCCTCTCACAGTGCAACATTCCCTCAGTACTGACTCTCTGACAGTGCAGCTCTCCCTCGTTACTGACCCTCTGACAGTGCAGCACTCCCTCAGTACTGACCCTCTGACAGTGCAGCACTCCCTCAGTACTGACCCTCTGACAGTGCAGCACTCCCTCAGTACTGACCCTCTGACAGTGCAACACTCCCTCAGTACTGACCCTCTGACAGTGCAGCACTCCCTCAGTGCTGACCCTCCGACAGTGCAGCACTCCCTCAGTACTGACCCTCTGACAGTGCAGCAGTCCCTCTGTTCTGACCCTCTCACAGAGCAGCAATCCGTCAGTACTGACCCTCTGACAGTTCAGCACTCCCTCAGTACTGACCCTCTGACACTGCAGCACTCCATCAGTACTGACTCTCTGACAGTTCAGCACTCCCTCAGTACTGACCCTCTGACAGTGCAGCACACCCTCATTACTGACCTTCCGACAGTGCAGCAATCCCTCAGTACTGACCCTGTGACAGTGCAGCACTCCCTCAGTACTGACCCTCTGACAGTGCAGCACTCCCTCAGTACTGACCCTCTGACAATGCAGCACTCCCTCAGTACTGACCCTCTGACAGTGCAACACTCCCTCAGTACTGACCCTCTGACAGTGCAGCACTCCCTCAGTACTGACCTTCCGACAGTGCAGCACTCCCTTTGTACTGACCCTGTGAAAGTGCAGCACTTCCTCAGTACTGACCCTCTGACAGTGCGGCACTCCCTCAGTACTGACCCTCTGACAATGCAGCACTCCCTCAGTACTGACCCTCTGACAGTGCAACACTCCCTCAGTACTGAACCTCTGACAGTGCAGCACCCCCTCAGTACTGACCATCTGACAATGCAGCACTCCCTCAGTACTGACCTTCTGACAGTGCAGCACTCCCTCATTACTTACCTTCTGACAGTGCAGCACTCCGTCAGTGCTGACCCTCTGACAGTGCAGCACTCCCTTAGTAATGACTCTCTGACAGTGCAGCACTGCCTCAGTACTGACCTTCTGACAGTGCAGCACTCCCTCAATACTGACCCTCTGACATTGCAGCACTCCCTCGGTACTAAACCTCTGACAGTGCAGCACTCCCTCAGTACTGACCCTCTGACAGTGCAGCACTCCCTCATTACTGACTCTCTGACAGTGCAGCAGTCCCTCAGTACTGACCCTCTGACAGTGCAGCAATCCCTCAGTACTGACCCTCTGACAGTGCAGCACTCCCTCAGTACTGACCCTCTGACAGTGCAGCACTCCATCAGTACTGACCCTCTGATAGTGCAGCACTCCCTCAGTACTGACGTTCTGACAGTGCATCACTCCCTCAGTACTGACCCTCTCACAGTGCATCACTCTCTCAGTACTGACCCTGTGACAGTGCAGCACTCCCTCAGTACTGACCTTCTGACAGTGCATCACTCCCTCAGTACTGACCCTCTGACAGTGCAGCACTCTCTCAGTACTGACCCTGTGACAGTGCAGCACTCCCTCAGTACTGACCCTCTGACAGTGCAGTACTCCGTCACTACTGACCCTGTGACAGTGCAGCACTCCCTCAGTACTGACCCTCTGATTTTGCAGCACTCCCTCAGTACTGACCCTCTGACAGTGCAACAGTCCCTCAGTACTGACCCTCTGACAGTGCAGCACTCCCTCAGTACTGACCCTCTGACAATGCAGCACTGCCTCAGTAGTGACCTTCTAACAGTGCAGCACTCCCTCATTTCTGACCTTCTGGCAGTGCAGCACTCCCTCAGTACTGAACCTCTGTCAGTGCAGCACTCCCTCAGTACTGACCCTCTGACAGTGTAGCACTCCCACAGTACTGACAACCTGAGGGTGCAACCTTCCTTCAGTACTGACCCCCTGACAGAGCAGCACTCCCTTAGTACTGACCCTCTGACAGTGCAGCACTCCCTCAGTACTGACCCTCTGACAGTGTAACACTCCCTCAGTACTGACACTCTGACAGTGCAGCACCCCCTCAGTGCTGACCCTCCGACAGTGCAGCACTCCCTCAGTTCTGACCCTCTGACAGTGCAGCACTCCCTCAGTATTGACCCTCTAACAGTGCAGCTCTTCCTCAGTATTGACCCTCTGACAGTGCAGCTCTTCCTCAGTATTGACCCTCTGACAGTGCAGCTCTCCCTCAGTACTGACCCTATGACAGGGCAGCACTTCTTCATTACTGACCCTCTGACAGTGCAGCACTCCCTCAGTACTGACCCTCTGACAGTGCAGCACTCCCTCAGTACGGAACATCTGACAGTGCAGCACTCCCTGAGTACTGACCCTCTGACAGTGCAGCACTTCCTCAGTTCTGACCCTCTGACAGTGCAGCACTCCCTCAGTACTGATCCTCTGACAGTGCAGCACTCCCTTTGTACTGACCCTGTGACAGTGCAGCACTCCCTCAGTACTGACCCTCTGACAGTGCAGCACTCCCTCAGTACTGACCCTCTGACAATGCAGCACTCCCTCAGTACTGACCCTCTGACAGTGCATCACTCCTTCATTACTGACCCTCTGACAGTGCAGCACTCCCTCAGTACTGACCCTCTCACAGTGCAACATTCCCTCAGTACTGACTCTCTGACAGTGCAGCTCTCCCTCGTTACTGACCCTCTGACAGTGCAGCACTCCCTCAGTACTGACCCTCTGACAGTGCAGCACTCCCTCAGTACTGACCCTCTGACAGTGCAGCACTCCCTCAGTACTGACCCTCTGACAGTGCAACACTCCCTCAGTACTGACCCTCTGACAGTGCAGCACTCCCTCAGTGCTGACCCTCCGACAGTGCAGCACTCCCTCTCTACTGACCCTCTGACAGTGCAGCAGTCCCTCTGTTCTGACCCTCTCACAGAGCAGCAATCCGTCAATACTGACCCTCTGACAGTTCAGCACTCCCTCAGTACTGACCCTCTGACAGTGCAGCACTCCATCTGTACTGACTCTCTGACAGTTCAGCACTCCCTCAGTACTCACCTTCTGACAGTGCAGCACTCCCTCAGTACTGAACTTCCGACAGTGCAGCACTCCCTTTGTACTGACCCTGTGACAGTGCAGCACTCCCTCAGTACTGACCCTCTGACAGTGCAGCACTCCCTCAGTACTGACCCTCTGACAATGCAGCACTCCCTCAGTACTGACCCTCTGACAGTGCAACACTCCCTCAGTACTGACCCTCTGACAGTGCAGCACTCCCTCAGTACTGACCTTCCGACAGTGCAGCACTCCCTTTGTACTGACCCTGTGAAAGTGCAGCACTTCCTCAGTACTGACCCTCTGACAGTGCGGCACTCCCTCAGTACTGACCCTCTGACAATGCAGCACTCCCTCAGTACTGACCCTCTGACAGTGCAACACTCCCTCAGTACTGAACCTCTGACAGTGCAGCACCCCCTCAGTACTGACCATCTGACAATGCAGCACTCCCTCAGTACTGACCTTCTGACAGTGCAGCACTCCCTCATTACTTACCTTCTGACAGTGCAGCACTCCGTCAGTGCTGACCCTCTGACAGTGCAGCACTCCCTTAGTAATGACTCTCTGACAGTGCAGCACTGCCTCAGTACTGACCTTCTGACAGTGCAGCACTCCCTCAATACTGACCCTCTGACATTGCAGCACTCCCTCGGTACTAAACCTCTGACAGTGCAGCACTCCCTCAGTACTGACCCTCTGACAGTGCAGCACTCCCTCATTACTGACTATCTGACAGTGCAGCACTCCCTCAGTACTGATCGTCTGACAGTGCAGCACTCCCTCAGTACTGACCCTCTGACAGTGCAGCACTCCCTCAGTACTGACCCTCTGACAGTGCAGCACTCCATCAGTACTGACCCTCTGATAGTGCAGCACTCCCTCAGTACTGACCTTCTGACAGTGCAGCACTCCCTCAGTACTGACCCTCTCGACAGTGCATCACTCTCTCAGTACTGACCCTATACAGTGCAGCACTCCCTCAGTACTGACCTTCTGACAGTGCATCACTCCCTCAGTACTGACCCTCTGACAGTGCAGCACTCTCTCAGTACTGACCCTGTGACAGTGCAGCACTCCCTCAGTACTGACCCTCTGACAGTGCAGCATTTCCTCAGTATTGACCCTCTGACAGTGCAGCACTCCCTCAGTACTGACCCTCTGATATTGCAGCACTCCCTCAGTACTGACCCTCTGACAGTGCAACAGTCCCTCAGTACTGACCCTCTGACAGTGCAGCACTCCCTCAGTACTGACCCTCTGACAATGCAGCACTCCCTCAGTACTGACCCTCTGACAGTGCAGCACTCCCTCAGTACTGACCTTCTGACAGTGCAGCACTCCCTCAGTACTGACCCCCTGACAGTGCAGCACTCCCTCAGTACTGACCCTCTGACAGTGCAGCACTCCCTCAGTACTGACCACCTGAGTGTGCAACATTCCTTCAGTACTGACCCCCTGACAGAGCAGCACTCCCTCAGTACTGACCCTCTGAAAGTGCAGCACTCCCTCAGTACTGACCCTCTGACAGTGCAGCACTCCCTCAGTACTGACCCTCTGACAGTGCAGCAACCCCTCAGTGCTGACCCTCCGACAGTGCAGCACTCCCTCAGTTCTGACCCTCTGACAGTGCAGCACTCCCTCAGTATTGACCCTCTAACAGTGCAGCACTTCCTCAGTATTGACCCTCTGACAGTGCAGCTCTTCCTCAGTATTGACCCTCTGACAGTGCAGCTCTCCCTCAGTACTGACCCTATGACAGGGCAGCACTTCTTCATTACTGACCCTCTGACAGTGCAGCACTCCCTCAGTACTGACCCTCTGACAGTGCAGCACTCCCTCAGTACGGAACATCTGACAGTGCAGCACTCCCTGAGTACTGACCCTCTGACAGTGCAGCACTTCCTCAGTTCTGATCCTCTGACAGTGCAGCACTCCCTCAGTACTGATCCTCTGACAGTGCAGCACTCCCTCAGTACTGACCCTCTGACAGTGCATCACTCCCTCAGTACTGACCCGTTGTAAGTGCAGCAATCTCTCAGTACTGACCCTCTGACAGTGCAGCACTACCTCAGTACTGACCCCCTGACAGTGCAGCACTCCCTCAGTACTGACCCTCTGACAGTGCAGCACTCCTTCATTACTGACTCTCTGACAGTGCAGCACTCCCTCAGTATTGACCCTCTGACAGTGCAGCACTCCCTCAGTACTGACCTTCTGACAGTGCAGCACTCCCTCATTACTGACCTTCTGACAGTGCAGCACTCCCTCATTGCTGACCCTCTGACAGTGCAGCACTCCCTCAGTACTGACCCTCTGACAGTGCAGCAATCCCTCAGTACTGACCTTCTGACATTGCGGCACTCCCTCAGTTCTGACCCTCTGACATTGCAGCACTCCCTCAGTACTGACCCTCTGACAGTGCAGCACTCCCTCAGTACTGACCCTCTGACAGTGCAGCACTCCCTCATTACTGACTCTCTGACAGTGCAGCACTCCCTCAGTACTGACCCTATGACAGTGCAGCACTCCCTCAGTTCTGACCCTCTCACAGTGCAGCAATCCCTCAGTACTGACCCTGTGACAGTGCAGCACTCCCTCAGTACTGACCCTCTGACAGTGCAGCACTCCCTCAGTTCTGACCCTCTCACAGTGCAGCAATCCCTCAGTACTGACCCTGTGACAGTGCAGCACTCCCTCAGTACTGACCCTCTGACAGTGCAGCACTCCATCAGTGCTGACCCTCTGACAGTGCAGCACTCCCTCAGTACTGACCTTCTGACAGTGCAGCACTCCCTCATACTCACCCTTTGACAGTGCAGCACTCTCTCAGTACTGACTGTCTGACAATGCAGCACTCCCTCAGTACTGACCTTCCGACAGTGCAGCACTCCCTCAGTACTGACCCTGTGACAGTGCAGGACTCCCTCAGTACTGACCCCCTGACAGTGCAGTGCTCCCTCAGTACTGACCCTCTGACAGTGTAGCACTCCCTCATTACTGACCCTCTGACAGTGCAGCACTCCCTCAGTACTGACCCTCTGACAGTGCATCACTCCTTCATTACTGACCCTCTGACAGTGCAGCACTCCCTCAGTACTGACCCTCTCACAGTGCAACATTCCCTCAGTACTGACTCTCTGACAGTGCAGCACTCCCTCGTTACTGACCCTCTGACAGTGCAGCACTCCCTCAGTACTGACCCTCTGACAGTGCAGCACTCCCTCAGTACTGACCCTCTGACAGTGCAGCACTCCCTCAGTACTGACCCTCTGACAGTGCAACACTCCCTCAGTACTGACCCTCTGACAGTGCAGCACTCCCTCAGTGCTGACCCTCCGACAGTGCAGCACTCCCTCTCTACTGACCCTCTGACAGTGCAGCAGTCCCTCTGTTCTGACCCTCTCACAGAGCAGCAATCCGTCAATACTGACCCTCTGACAGTTCAGCACTCCCTCAGTACTGACCCTCTGACAGTGCAGCACTCCATCTGTACTGACTCTCTGACAGTTCAGCACTCCCTCAGTACTCACCTTCTGACAGTGCAGCACTCCCTCAGTACTGACCTTCCGACAGTGCAGCACTCCCTTTGTACTGACCCTGTGACAGTGCAGCACTCCCTCAGTACTGACCCTCTGACAGTGCAGCACTCCCTCAGTACTGACCCTCTGACAATGCAGCACTCCCTCAGTACTGACCCTCTGACAGTGCAACACTCCCTCAGTACTGACCCTCTGACAGTGCAGCACTCCCTCAGTACTGACCTTCCGACAGTGCAGCACTCCCTTTGTACTGACCCTGTGACAGTGCAGCACTTCCTCAGTACTGACCCTCTGACAGTGCAGCACCTCCTCAGTACTGACCATCTGACAATGCAGCACTCCCTCAGTACTGACCTTCTGACAGTGCAGCACTCCCTCATTACTTACCTTCTGACAGTGCAGCACTCCGTCAGTGCTGACCCTCTGACAGTGCAGCACTCCCTTAGTAATGACTCTCTGACAGTGCAGCACTGCCTCAGTACTGACCTTCTGACAGTGCGGCACTCCCCCAATACTGACCCTCTGACATTGCAGCACTCCCTCGTACTACCCTCTGACAGTGCAGCACTCCCTCAGTACTGACCCTCTGACAGTGCAGCACTCCCTCATTACTGACTCTCTGACAGTGCAGCAGTCCCTCAGTACTGACCCTCTGACAGTGCAGCAATCCCTCAGTACTGACCCTCTGACAGTGCAGCACTCCCTCAGTACTGACCCTCTGACAGTGCAGCACTCCATCAGTACTGACCCTCTGATAGTGCAGCACTCCCTCAGTACTGACCTTCTGACAGTGCATCACCCCCTCAGTACTGACCCTCTCACAGTGCATCACTCTCTCAGTACTGACCCTGTGACAGTGCAGCACTCCCTCAGTACTGACCTTCTGACAGTGCATCACTCCCTCAGTACTGACCCTCTGACAGTGCAGCACTCTCTCAGTACTGACCCTGTGACAGTGCAGCACTCCCTCAGTACTGACCCTCTGACAGTGCAGCACTCCGTCACTACTGACCCTGTGACAGTGCAGCACTCCCTCAGTACTGACCCTCTGATTTTGCAGCACTCCCTCAGTACTGACCCTCTGACAGTGCAACAGTCCCTCAGTACTGACCCTCTGACAGTGCAGCACTCCCTCAGTACTGACCCTCTGACAATGCAGCACTGCCTCAGTAGTGACCTTCTAACAGTGCAGCACTCCCTCATTTCTGACCTTCTGGCAGTGCAACACTCCCTCAGTACTGAACCTCTGTCAGTGCAGCACTCCCTCAGTACTGACCCTCTGACAGTGTAGCACTCCCTCAGTACTGACAACCTGAGGGTGCAACCTTCCTTCAGTACTGACCCCCTGACAGAGCAGCACTCCCTTAGTACTGACCCTCTGACAGTGCAGCACTCCCTCAGTACTGACCCTCTGACAGTGCAACACTCCCTCAGTACTGACACTCTGACAGTGCAGCACCCCCTCAGTGCTGACCCTCCGACAGTGCAGCACTCCCTCAGTACTGACCCTCTGACAGTGCAGCACTCCCTCAGTATTGACCCTCTAACAGTGCAGCTCTTCCTCAGTATTGACCCTCTGACAGTGCAGCTCTTCCTCAGTATTGACCCTCTGACAGTGCAGCTCTCCCTCAGTACTGACCCTATGACAGTGCAGCACTCCTTCATTACTGACCCTCTGACAGTGCAGCACTCCCTCAGTACTGACCCTCTGACAGTGCAGCACTCCCTCAGTACGGAACATCTGACAGTGCAGCACTCCCTGAGTACTGACCCTCTGACAGTGCAGCACTTCCTCAGTTCTGACCCTCTGACAGTGCAGCACTCCCTCAGTACTGATCCTCTGACAGTGCAGCACTCCCTCAGTACTGACCCTCTGACAGTGCATCACTCCCTCAGTACTGACCCCCCGTTGTAAGTGCAGCAATCTCTCAGTACTGACCCTCTGACAGTGCAGCACTCCCTCAGTACTGACCCTCTGACAGTGCAGCACTCCCTCAGTACTGACCTTCTGACAGTGCAGCACTCCCTCATTACTGACCTTCTGACAGTGCAGCACTCCTTCATTACTGACTCTCTGACAGTGCAGCACTCCCTCAGTATTGACCCTCTGACAGTGCAGCACTCCCTCAGTACTGACCTTCTGACAGTGCAGCACTCCCTCATTACTGACCTTCTGACAGTGCAGCACTCCCTCATTGCTGACCCTCTGACAGTGCAGCACTCCCTCGTTACTGACCCTCTGACAGTGCAGCACTCCCTCAGTACTGACCCCCTGACAGTGCAGCGCTCCCTCAGTACTGACCCCCTGACAGTGCAGCACTCCCTCATTACTGACCCTCTGACAGTGCAGCACTCCCTCAGTACTGACCCTCTGACAGTGCATCACTTCTTCATTACTGACCCTCTGACAGTGCAGCACTCCCTCAGTACTGACCCTCTCACAGTGCAACATTCCCTCAGTACTGACTCTCTGACAGTGCAGCACTCCCTCGTTACTGACCCTCTGACAGTGCAGCACTCCCTCAGTACTGACCCTCTGACAGTGCAGCACTCCCTCAGTACTGACCCTCTGACAGTGCAGCACTCCCTCAGTACTGACCCTCTGACAGTGCAGCACTCCCTCAGTACTGACCTTCTGACAGTGCAACACTCCCTCAGTACTGACCCTCTGGCAGTGCATCACTCCCTCAGTGCTCACCCTCTGTCTTTGCAACACTCCCTCAGTACTGACCCTCTGACAGTGCAGCACTCCCTCAGTACTGATTATGAAGTGTGTGCTTGTGTATAGATGGCACTTGCCTTGCTTACCCCCTTCCCCATGCCCGCACAGGTAGTGCTGAGCGTTGCTGCTTCTGTTTCACGTTGGGTGGGTCTTTATTTGTGCCCCCCAGCGTGAAATTCCCTTTCGGCTTCGATAGCCGGCAGCACCCAGTCTCCTGCCCTCCCAAAAGGGGTGAAATTCTGCCCATGGAATCATCGAATCGTTACAGCACAGATGGTGGCCATTCAGCCCATCGTGTCAGTGCCGGCTCTGAACAGGGACAATCCACTTCGTCTCACTCTCCTGTCTTTTCCCAGTAGCCCTGCAGTTTTTAAATTTTCAGATAATCCAATTCCCCCTGAAAGCCTCGATTGAACCTACCTCCCTCACAACCTCGGCAGCGCATTCCAGACCCTAACTACTCAACAAAGAACAACGACCAAAGAAAAGTACAGCACAGGAACAGGCCCTTCGGCTCTCCAAGCCTGCGCTGATCATATTGCCCGTCAACTCAAACAGTTTACACTTCCGGGGTCCGTTTCCCTCTATTCCCATCCTATTCATGTATTTGTCAAGCTGCCTCTTAAACACCAATATTGTACTTGCTTCCACCACCTCCTCTGGGAGCGAATTCCAGACATTCACTACCCTCTGCATAAAAAAACTTGCCCCTCCCATCTCCTGTATAGTTTTCTCCTCTCACCTTATAGCTATGTCCCCTAGTAATTGACTCTTCCACCCCGGGGAAAAAGCTTCTGACTATCTACTCTGTCCATGCCACTCATAATTTTGTAAACGTCTATCAAGTCGCCCCTCAATCTCCATCGTTCTAGTGAGAACAATCACAACCCGCTGTGTGAATAAGTTTCTCCTCATGTCTCCATTGCTTCTTTTATCAATTACCTTAAATCTGTGCCCTCTGGTTCTTTATCCTTCTGCCAATGGGAACAGTTTCTCACTATCTACCCTGTTCAGACCCTTCATGATTTTGAACACCTCTATCAAATCTCCTTTCAACCTTCTCTTCTCCAAGGAAAACAGTCCCAACTGCTCCAATCCATCTTCATAATTGGGATCCCTCATCCCTGGAACTATTCTCATGAATCTTTTCTGCACCCTCTCTCTCTAAAGCTTTCACATCCTTCCTAAAGTGCGGTGTTCAGAACTGGACACAATACTCCAGCTGAGGCTGAACTAGTGTCTTATACAAGTTCAACATAACCTCCCTGCTCTTGTACTCTACGCCTATTAATAAAGTGCAGGATGCTGCACGCTATATTAGCTACTGCCACCCCCTGTCCTGTCACTTTGAGTAACTTATGTACAAATGTAAGTAATGACACATATACATACAGAACTGATGTAGATTTGTAAGCGTACTTACAGCACATGGGCTGCAGCTCACTCCCACCTCCTCCAGGGCAGTTAAGGAACAGCAACATGTGTTGGCCTCACCAGTGATGCTCACATTCCTTGAAAAATGTTTTAAAATCCCAGGTCCCTCTGCCTCTGCACCCCCTTTATTTTATGTTGTCTCTCCCCATTCTTTCCACAAAAATGGATCTCTTCACACCTCCCTGCATTAAATTTCATCTGCCACTTATCCGCCCATTCCACCAGCCTGTAAACATCCTGGTGGAGTGAATGGACATTGTCCGCAACATGATCCCCAGTCTTGTGTCAGATCTCAGTCATACACTGCACCTCTTTTGTTCTCTGCTTGTCAAGAAGTTATCATAATTCTCATAATGTTATTGGAATTTATTGTAAAATAGAGTAATAGTGGGATGTGTCAGTGTGTGTGTGTCTGTGTGTGTGTGCTTCTGTGTGTGCGTGTTTGTGTGTCTGTGTGTGTGTTTGTGTGTGTGTCTGTGTATGTGTGTGTGTGTGTGTTTGTGTGTGCGCCTGTGTGTGTGTTTGTGTGTGTGTCTGTGTGTGTCTGTGTGTCTATCTCTGTGTGTGTGTTTGTGTGTGTGTGTGTTTATGTGCCTGTGTGTTTGTGTGTGTGTGTCTGTGTGTGTGTGTCTGTGTGTGTTTGTGTGTGTGTGTGTTTATGTGCCTGTGTGTGTGTCTGTGTGTCTGTGTCTCTGTGTGTGTGTTTGTGTGTGTGTCTGTGTGTGTGTGTCTGTGTGTCTGTGTGTTTGTGTGCGTGTGTGTTTGTTTGTGTGCCTGTGTGTGTGTGTTTGTGTGTGCGTCTGTGTGTGTGTGTGTGTGTATATTTGTGTGTGTGTGTGTGTATTTGTGTGTGTGTGTGTTTATGTGCCTGAGTGTGTGTCTGTCTGTGTGTGTTTGTGTGTGCGTCTGTGTATGTGTGTGTGTGTGTGTGTGTGTGCTTGTCTGTGTGTGTGTGTGTGTGTGTGTGTGTGTGTTTATGTGTGTGTCTGTGTGTGTGTGTTTGTGTGTGCGTCTGTGGGTGTGTGTGTTTGTGTGTGTGTGGCTGTGTGTGTATGTGTGTGTGTTTTTGTGTGTGTGTGTGTGTGTGTGTGTGTGTCTGTGTGTGTGTCTGTGTGTCTGTCTCTCTGTGTGTCTGTGTGTGTCTGTGTGTGTGTGTCTGTGTGTGTTTGTGTGTGTCTGTGTGTGTCTGCCTGTCTATATGTGTGTCTGTGTGTGTCTGTGTGTCTGTGTGTGTGTGTGTGTGTGTGTGTGTGTCTGTGTGTGTGTGTGTCTGTGTGTCTGTGTGTGTGTGTGTCTGTGTGTGTCTGTGCGTGTGTCTGTGTGTGTGTGTGTGTGTGTGTGTGTGTGCGTGTGTGTATCTGCCTGTCTGTCTGTGTGTCTGTGCGTGTGTCTGTGTGTGATTTAATTGAATTAGAAGCAGCTAGTCGGGGTGCTTTGATCTAAGAAGAGAGGTTAGGTTTGAAATGTTAATTAGATAAACATGGGGATGCTTAGAAACATAGGTGTGAAGGGAACATCATTTGCATTTTGAAATAAACCGGACTAGATTGTTTTCAAAAGAGGGGTGAAATGTGTCACCTAGCCAGGTGAAGTTAAGAAACTGTGTGTTTATTTTTCCCAGAGATTACTGGTAAAACTTAGGGGAGGATTTTCTCCCTGTCTGGGGTGGGGGGGCGCCGTGGGTGGCGGTGGGGGGGGTTGGATGGGAGCGGGTGTGGACAGACACGCAGCCCATCACCACTCGAGATCGACTGGGATCCACCATTTTACCTGGGTGACGCATGACACGTGCCTGGAAGTGCTGAGCGCTACCTGTGTGGGCGGGGGAGGGGGGAGGGGTGGGTTGCCTGAGTTGGGGGGTGGGCTCTCTCGTACAGGTATGCATAAGAGTGCAGAAATCTCCCTGGGGCACAGAGCTGCCTCTGGGACATTAGTTTAAGTCCTGAAAGTTTTAATAAAGAAAAACAATTTAAGACATGTGCCCTCATGTGAAAGTGTCACATGAGCTGTCACATGTCTATGAATGTTATGAAAATTTTTAATAAAACTTTAAAAACCTTCATGAAGCCTCATCCTGCCCGTGAAAGATACAAAGGCCGCCTGGGCTCTTCTCCTGCACCCCCACCCCCCACCCCCGACAACCTTAAGGCTGGACCGGCAGCTCAGATTATTGTTGAAATTGATATCTAAATGGCATTAATAACCCTTCGACAATTCAGCGGGTGTTCAGCTGACTCCAGTATGTGCCCACCGAACTGAAAATCTGAATGATGCGCGGTGAGGTCAGGACACACGCCCGATGTTAACCCCACATCATCTTACGCAGTGCTCACCAACTGGAAAATTCCAGCCTATGTCTCTTACTGATTTAAACAGCTCAGCATTTACCATCAGCTGTGACATAACACACGTGGAGACTCGCCCGGGATATATATGAAATTCCCTGATTGGGTTGGAGTTGGTGAATCTTAAGGTTATGAGTACGAGAAGCATTTTGATTCAGGAGTTGGGGTGTGGTGTTTTGTAGGGGTGAGACTGTAATATGGGCTTGGGCAGTTGCTCAGAATTGTCTGCAAGTTAGGGTTATAACTTCGGCTGGTTTACACAAGGTAACTAAAGTTAAGTTAATGGAATTGGCAGATAAATTACAACTGGGGTTACCTGCAGGCGTTAAGAAAGAAGGTTTAATTGAAGGCATAGCACAGCATTTAAAATTGGAAGTGGTACCTGACACTAGTGAGTCACAGCCGGAGAGAGTGAGACTTCAGTTACAAACGAAGAGGCTTGAATTTGAATAATCAAAGGAACTGAGAAAACTTGAATTGGTGGCCAAAGAAAAGGAAAAAGAATTGGAAATGATAAAACTGAAACTAGGGGCAGCAGAAAAAGAAATGGAAAAAGAGAGATTATTTCAAAAAGAAATGGAAATGCGAATCTTGATCTCCAGAGGGAAAGGTTAGCAATGGAAGACAGAATGAAGGAAAGGGACAGAGGCTATTGGTTTAAAAGGCTGCAAGTTAAAAAGGAGCCTTCAGATTCTGAGGAAAGTTCTGATGGTGAAGAAGCTTTTAACTTAAAACCCAGTGGGGAGATGTTTAAATTTGTAGAAGCTCTTCCAAAATTTGAAGGAAGGGATGTTGAAGCATTTGTTATTTCATTTGAGAAGATGAAAAGGCCACAGGAAAACTGAACATTGTTGTCCCAATCCAGGGTAGAGCACATGAGGTTTATGCTTCACTGTCAGAAGAAATGTCGGTGAATTATGATGTAGTAAAAAGGCTATTTTGAGTGCACATGAGTTGGTTCCTGAGGCATCCAGGCAGAAATTTAGGAATATGAGAAAAACTCCTGGGCAAACTTATATTGAGTTTGAAAGAGTAAAATAAAATAATTTTGTCCGGTGGATACTGGTATTAAAAATAGAGACAACCTATGCAGCTCTTAGAGAAGTAATTCTTTTGGAAGAATTTAAAGATTCAATTCCTTCAGTAGTGAGAACGCATGTGGAGGAACGGAGCAGCAGAGATAGCTGATGATTATTGTTAGTGCATTGAGCTAAACTTTTCTTTTGTCACGCTTTCAAACTGGAAAAGGATAGAAAGTGGAAAGGTGAAAGGAAGGTGGGGAGTCAGGGAAGAGAAGGAGTAGCTGGAAATTCCCAGGAAGATTTTTCTCAGAATATAAAGGAAGGGGCTGAGGGTAGAAATGACATTTAAAAATTGAGGTGTTTTCATTGTAAGAAAGTTGACACTCAATGTCAGTGTGCTGCAAATTGCAAGGGAAGTCTGTTGGAATTATTGGGGTACAGGAAAGTTCTGGAAGCAAAATTACTGTGGGTTCTGATGTTCAGGCATGGGAAAAACCAGTGGTTTGTGTACAGGTGAACAGGAAGAATGAGCGATAGATAAAGAAGTGGGAATGTGTTCACAAATTACCCAAGAGAATTCGGAGGAGCAGGTTGCAGAAATGATTAGAGATTTTGTGTGTGAAGGGAAAGTCTTTCCATATGTACAGGTGGAGTAGGTAAAGATGTTAAAATTTTAAGAGACACTGGAGCTAGGGGTCAATCTTAATCTTGTGGGATTTGTTGTTCAGAGGGAGTATGGCAGGAACAGGTGATAATAAGCAGGTTGCATGGAGATGCTAAAGCTATTCCATTGTGGAAGGTAAATTTAAAGACTGAGTGAAAAACAGGTGAAGTAACTTTTGGAGTGGTGGAAAAATTGCCGATTACAGAGGTTCAATTTATTCTGGGTGGTGATACAGCTGGATCGCAAATGTGGGTGATGTCTATGGTAGTTGAGCAGCTTGTAGAGGTGCCTTCAACAGAAGTGTTACAGTGAGAGCATCCTGGATGGTTTCCTGATTGTGTGATAACAAGATCAAAGACTCAGAGATTGAAACAAGGACAGGAAGGATAGGCAGTTCAAAGGCAGAAATCCAATTATCTGACATTGTGTTTGATAATATTGATCCAGGACAAACGCTAGAGGACAATTCGGCTTAAGTGTTTAACTCAAAATATTTAGTGGATTTAGAGAGAAAAAATGAAAATACAACATTTATATCAGACAGCTTATTCAGAAACAGAAGCAAAATGTATTCCAGAATGTTATTACCTTAAGGTAATATTTTAATGCAAAAATGGAGGCTGTATCATGTTTCAGCGAATTAAAGCTGGAGTGAGGTACATTAGATGGTTATCCCATTAGGGTATAGAAATGAGATTCCGAGGATAGCTCATGAAATTCCAATGGGGAGACATTTAGGAATTAGAAAGACACAGGTGAAGACACAGAAACATTTTTATTGACCTGGATTGCATAGGGACGTAGTCAAATTCTGTAGAACATGTCACACATGTCAGGTGATAGGGAAATCACAAGCAGTGATTAGGCCAGAACCTTTAATTCCAATTCCAACATTTGAAGAGCCTTTCACTAGGGTCATGACTGATTGTGTAGGACCCCTCCCTAAGACTAAAAGTGGAAATTAGTAATTACTGAGAATAATGGACGTGTCTACCAGATTTCCTGAAGCAATACCTTTGAGAAAAATTACAGCAAAGAAGATTGTGGAAGAGTTAACTAAATGTTTTACAAGATATGGTTTACCTAAGGAAATGCAATCAGATCAGGGGTCAAATTTCATGTCACAGCTGTTTAAGGAAGTAATGAACAGTTTAGGGATAAAACAATTTAAGTCAATGGCTTATCATGTTGAGTCCCAATGGGCTTTGTAAAGATGGTATCAAACTCTAAAAACTATGATGAGAGCGTACAGTCAGGATTATCCACAGGATTTGGATGCAGGAATTCCATTCTTGTAAATTGCTATTAGGGACGGTCCTAATGCAATGACTGGTTTTAATCTATGGTCATGAGGTAAAGAGGCCACTGAAATTGATTTATGAGAAATTGGTGTGTCAAGATTCAGAAACTACTCTCCTGGATTACATATCAAACTTCACAGAGAGATTGGACAGAGTATGTGTGTTGGCTGGGGAACATTTAAAGATATCACAGCAAGTGATGAAAGTGAAAACAGCCAGGAAGGCTACAGCTCGGAATTTTGGTGCTGGAGAGTAAGTGCTAGTTCTGTTACCAGTACCGGGTGAGTCATTAAATGCAAGATTTAGTGAGCCTTACAAGATTGAAAAGAAAAGATTGAAAAGATTGAGTGAAGTAAATTATTTCATAAATACTCCAGATAGAACAAAGAAGCAGAGGGTGTGTCATGTAAATATGCTTAAAAAGTACTTTGACAGGGAAGAGGAACAAAAGGATGTGTTAGTGGTAGCAAATAAAGAGAAAGAACTAAAAATGCAAGATTCTGAAATTGATTTTCCTCAAATCAAATTGGACAAGGTGGTACTTGAAAATTTAAATGTAATATTGAGTTACCTTCCAGTCACACAAACATATCTGTGGGAATAAGCTAGGGAGGACAGATTTAGCTATCCATGATGTGCCTGTAGAAGTTGCATCTTCTATAAGGCACCATCCTTAAAGATTAAATCTGGCAAAGTTATCACAATCACTGAAAGAAATGGGTTTCATGCTTCAAAATGATATCATTAAGTTTAGTCGCAGTAACTGGAGTTCGCCTGTTGTGCTGGTACCAAAACTGGATGGAACACAGACTGTGTGTGGACTATCGACAAGTGAATACAGTGACAAAAGTGGATTCATATCCTATACCACAGCTGGAGGATTGTATTGAGAAAGTGGGAAATTTATTACAAAGATTGACTTGCTAAAAGGATATTGGCAAGTACTGCTATCAGAGAGAGCAAAAGAAATATCGGTTTTGTGATGCCAAGCAGACTATATCAGTTTAAAGTCACTGTCATTTGGTATGAAGAATGCACCTGCAACATTTCAAAGACTGACAAAGTAATTGTGGTTCTCAGCAATTGTGCTATTTATATTGATGAGCTTTTACAACATCTGGAGTATTATTTACTCGATTACAAGAAGCTAATTTGGTAATGAACTTGCTAAAAATAAATTTGCAAAAGCGCATGTTACATATCTAGGCCTTACCATTGGACATGGTGAGGTGGCTCCGAGAGATGTGAAAGTCAAGACTATCGTGGATTTCCCAGTGTCTACAGCAAAATGAGAAGTTTTGGGATTTCTGGGCATGAGTGGGTTTTACCGGAAATTTGTACCAAATTTTAGCCAAGTTGTTGCTCCACTGACTGAGCCATTAAAAAGGAACAAGAAGTTTCAATGGACACTGGTGTGTTAGAAGTTATTTGATAGCTTAAAAACTGTATTAATTACGACACCAGTGTTGGCAGTACCCAATTATGCCGAGCAATTCAAGTTGGCCATTGACACAAGCGGTATAGGCATTGGGGCTGTACTGTTACAAGAAGATGACACTGGAATTAAAAAACTGATAGGGTATTTTTCATGGAAGCTGAATGTACAACAGGTAAAATATTCAACAGTCGAAAAATCATTGGGTTTGGTGTTAGCATTTTGAAATCTATGTGACAAACAATTCATCAAAAACAATTGTTAATACAGATACAATACTTTTAAAATTTGTGGACCAATTTCGAGACAGATGTGCGAGGGTATTCAGCTGGAGTTTATTACTGCAACAATTTAATCTACAGATGATACACACCCGCTGCACAAGGAAATCTAATTTCAGATACTTTTGAAGCATAAAGGGACAAAAAGACATTTAAAAACCTGGACTCTGAGCTGGAACGATTCCTGTTGATGTGAAGGATTTGTATATATATTGTTATGTTAATGCATGCATCTGGTAATGTAATAGTGTAAGTATATAGATAGGCATAGGAGATAGTATTAGATGGGTTCATAAAAATGAAGCCGTCTTTTTAAATTATGATGGTTTATTTTTCAATACGGAGAGGGATGTCAAGAAGGTGTAATGATTCTCATAATGTTATTGAAATTTATTATTGGACCATGCGTATATAGGGTGTGTTAGGCTGCACTCCCTTTTTAGTTATTTAAAAAACCTTTTATTGATGTTTTGTTTGCACTTCAGCCCCACGCTCCTGATCTATGGGCACCCGGTGCGGAAGGGGATCGGGAAGGAGGCGGACCTCCTCGTGAACCTGCTCCTGGGCCTGGCCAAGTTGGCCATTAACAGGTCCAGGCAGTGGGTGATCGACGGGGGAGTCCCGCCCGATTGTTTGTCCCTCTTCCGCGGCTACCTTCGCGGCCGGATGTCCCTGGAGAGGGAGCACGCGGTGTCTGCCGGAACTCTCGAGGCCTTCCGTGCTCGGTGGGCACCGCGGGGACTGGGGTGTTTTATTGACCCCCTTAATCACATTTTGGTTTGAAGTTGTAAGTTTCCTTTAAATTTTGTCTTTAGTTTTACAGCTGACCTGAATTAGGGGCTGTGCTTGACTTCTCCTCATTTTGTTGATTTGGTTTAATTGGTTTCACCAGAAAGATACTGAAAGATATTGGTCATCCACAGAGGAGACAGTCTGCTGTCTGTCTGTCTGTCAGTCTGCCTGTCTGTCTGACTTTGGCAGGCCTCCCTGTGTCTGACAGAGAGAGGGTGAGTGTGGAGTGGAGGGGCTGAGATATCTGACTGAGAGGATGAGTGTGGAGTGTGGGAAATGAGATATCAGAATGAGAAAGGGGAGGAGTGCACAGAGAGTGACCCTCACCCTGAATAAACAGTCACTCTGTACAGTTACACAGAGAGTAACCCTCACCATGAATAAACAGAAACTCTGTACAGTTACACAGTGAGTGACCCTCACCCTGAATAAACAGTCACTCTGTACAGTTACACAGAGAGTAACCCTCACCATGAATAAACAGAAACTCTGTACAGTTACACAGTGAGTGACCCTCACCCTGAATAAACAGTCACTCTGTACAGTGACACAGTGAGTGAACATCACCCTGAACAAACAGTCACTCTGTACAGTGACACTGTGAGTGACCCTCACCCTGAATAAAAACTCACTGGGTACAGTGACACAATGAGTGAGCCTCAACCTTAATAAACAGTCACTCTGTACAGTTACACAGTGAGTGACCCTCACCCTGAATATACAGTCATTCTGTACAGTTACACAGTGAGTGACCCTCTCCCTGAATAAACAGTCAGTCAATACAGTTACACAGTGGGTGGCCCTCACCCTGAAAAAACAGTCACTCCGTACAGTTACACAGTGGGTGGCCCTCACCCTGAATAAGCAGTCAATCTGTACAGTTACACAGTGAGTGACCCTCACCCTGAATAAACAGTCACTCTGTACAGTGACACAGTGAGTGACGCTTACCCTGAATAAACAGTCAATCTGTACAGTTACACAGTGAGTGACACTCACCCTGAATAAACACTCACTCTGTACAGCGACACAGTGAGTGACAATCACCCAGAATAAACAGTCACTCTGTACAGTTAAACAGTGAGTGACCCTCACCCTGTATATACAGTCACTCTGCACAGTTACACAGTGAGTGACGCTCACCCTGAATAAACAGTCACTCTGTACAGTGACAGAGTGAGTGGCCCTCACCCTGAATAAACAGTCACTCTGTACAGTTACACAAGGGGGGACCTCAACCTGAATAAAAAGTCACTCTGTACAGTGACACAGTGGGTGATCCTCCACCAAAATAAGTAGTCACTCTGTACAGATACACAGTGGGTGGCCCTCACGCTGATTAACAGTCACTCTATACAGTTACAGAGTTAGAGACCCTCACCATGAATAAACAGTCACTCTGTACAGTAACACAGTGAGTGACCCTCACCCTGATTAAACACTCACTCTGTACAGTGACACAGTGAGTGACACTCACCCTGAATAAACAGTCACTCTGTACAGTTAAACAGTGGTTGGCCCTCATCCTGAATAAACAGTCAATCTGTACAGTTACACAGTGGGTGGCCCTCGGCCTGAATAAACAGTCACTCTATACAGTTACACAGTGGGTGACCCTCACCCTGAAAAAACAGTCACTCGGTACTGTGACACAGTGAGTGACCTTACCCTGAATAAACAGTCACTCTGCACAGTGACATAGTGAGTGTCCCTCACCCTGAATAGACAGTCACTCCGTACAGTTACACAGTGAGTGACCCTCATTCTGAATATACAGTCACTCTGTACAGTTAGACAGTGAGTGAACCTCACCCTGAATATACAGTCACTCTGTACAGTTACACAGTGAGTGACCCTCAGCCTGAATAAAGAGTCACACTCTACAGTGACACAATGAGTGACCCTTAATCTGACTAAAAAGTCACTCTGCAAAGTGACACAGTAAGTGACCATCACTCTGAAAAAACAGTCACTCTGTACAGTGACACAGTGAGTGACCCTCACCCTGAATATACAGTCATTCTGTACAGTTACACAGTGTGTGACCCTGATCCTGAATAAACACTCACTATGTACAGTGACACAGTTAGTGATCCTCACCCTGAATAAACAGTCAATCTGTACAGTTACAAAGTCAGTGACCCTCACCCTGAATAAACAGTCACTCTGTACAATGACTCAGTGATTCACCCTCACCCTGAATAAACAGTCACTCTGTATAGTGACTCAGTGAACGAGCCTCACCCTGAATAAACAGTCACTCTACAGTGACACAGTGAGTAAACCTCACCCTGAATAAACAGTGACTCTGTACAGTGACACAGTGAGTGACCCTCACCCTTAATAAACAGTCACTCGGTACAGTGACAAAGTGATTGAACCTCACCCTGAATAAACAGTGACTCTGTACAGTGATACAGTGATTGGCCCTCACTCTGAATAAACAGTCACTCTGTACCGTTACACAGTGAGTGACCTTCACCCTGAATATACAGTCACTCTGTACAGTGACACAGTGAGTGACCCTCACCCTGAATAAACAGTCACTCTGTATAGTGACACAGTGAGTGACCCTCACCCTGATTAAACAGTCACTCTACAGTGACACAGTGGGTGATCCACACCCAAAATAAGCAGTCACTCTGTACAGATACACAGTGGGTGGCCCTCACCCTGAATAAACAGTCACTCTGTAAAGTCAAACAGTGAGAGACCTCACCCAGATTAAACAGTCATTCTGTACATTTACACAGTGAGTGACCCTCACCCTAAATAAACACTCACTCTGTACAGTGACACAGTGGGTGGCCCTCGCCCTGAATAAAAAGTCACTCAATACAGTTACACAGTGAGTGACGCTCACCCTGAAAAAACAGTCACTCTGTACAGTGATACACTGAGTGAGCCTCACCCTGAATATACAGTCACTCTGTACAGTGACACAGTGACTGACCCTTACCCTGAATAAACAGTCACTCTGTACAGTGACACGGTGAGTGAACCTCACCCGGAATAAATACTCACTCTGTACAGTTACACTGTGGGTGACCCTCACCCTGAATAAACAGTCACTCTGTACAGTGACACAGTAAGTGACCCTCACCCTGAATAAACAGTGACTGTGTACAGTTACACAGTGAATGATCCTCACCCTGAATAAACAGTCACTCTATACAGTGAAACAGTGAATGACCATCACCCTGAATAAACAGTCACTCTGTACAGTTACACAGTGAGTGACCCTCACCCTGAATATACAGTCACTGTGTACAGTTACACAGAGAGTGACCCTCACCCTGAATAAACAGTCACTCTGTACAGTGACTCAGTGACTGACACTTACCCTGAATAAACAGTCACTCTGTACAGTTACACAGTGAGTGACCCTCACCCTGATGAACAGTCAATCTGTACAGTTACACAATGAGTGACCCTCACCGTGAATAAAGTCACTCTGTACAGTGACACAGTTTGTGACGCTTACCTGAATAAAAATTCACTCTGTACAGTGACACAGTGAGTGACACTCACCCTGAATAAACAGTCACTCTGTACAGTTAAACAGTGGTTGGCCCTCATCCTGAATAAACAGTCAATCTGTACAGTTACACAGTGGGTGGCCCTCGGCCTGAATAAACAGTCACTCTATACAGTTACACAGTGGGTGACCCTCACCCTGAAAAAACAGTCAGTCTGTACAGTTACACAGTCATTGACCCTCACCCTGAATAAACAGTCACTCGGTACTGTGACACAGTGAGTGACCTTACCCTGAATAAACAGTCACTCTGCACAGTGACATAGTGAGTGTCCCTCACCCTGAATAGACAGTCACTCCGTACAGTTACACAGTGAGTGACCCTCATTCTGAATATACAGTCACTCTGTACAGTTAGACAGTGAGTGAACCTCAACCTGAATATACAGTCACTCTGTACAGTTACACAGTGAGTGACCCTCAGCCTGAATAAAGAGTGACACTCTACAGTGACACAATGAGTGACCCTTAATCTGACTAAAAAGTCACTCTGCAAAGTGACACAGTAAGTGACCATCACTCTGAAAAAACAGTCACTCTGTACAGTGACACAGTGAGTGACCCTCACCCTGAATATACAGTCATTCTGTACAGTTACACAGTGTGTGACCCTGATCCTGAATAAACACTCACTATGTACAGTGACACAGTGAGTGATCCTCACCCTGAATAAACAGTCAATCTGTACAGTTACAAAGTCAGTGACCCTCACCCTGAATAAACAGTCACTCTGTACAATGACTCAGTGATTCACCCTCACCCTGAATAAACAGTCACTCTGTATAGTGACTCAGTGAACGAGCCTCACCCTGAATAAACAGTCACTCTACAGTGACACAGTGAGTAAACCTCACCCTGAATAAACAGTGACTCTGTACAGTGACACAGTGAGTGACCCTCACCCTTAATAAACAGTCACTCGGTACAGTGACAAAGTGATTGAACCTCACCCTGAATAAACAGTGACTCTGTACAGTGATACAGTGATTGGCCCTCACTCTGAATAAACAGTCACTCTGTACCGTTACACAGTGAGTGACCTTCACCCTGAATATACAGTCACTCTGTACAGTGACACAGTGAGTGACCCTCACCCTGAATAAACAGTCACTCTGTATAGTGACACAGTGAGTGACCCTCACCCTGATTAAACAGTCACTCTACAGTGACACAGTGGGTGATCCACACCCAAAATAAGCAGTCACTCTGTACAGATACACAGTGGGTGGCCCTCACCCTGAATAAACAGTCACTCTGTAAAGTCAAACAGTGAGAGACCTCACCCAGATTAAACAGTCATTCTGTACATTTACACAGTGAGTGACCCTCACCCTAAATAAACACTCACTCTGTACAGTGACACAGTGGGTGGCCCTCGCCCTGAATAAAAAGTCACTCAATACAGTTACACAGTGAGTGACGCTCACCCTGAAAAAACAGTCACTCTGTACAGTGATACACTGAGTGAGCCTCACCCTGAATATACAGTCACTCTGTACAGTGACACAGTGACTGACCCTTACCCTGAATAAACAGTCACTCTGTACAGTGACACGGTGAGTGAACCTCACCCGGAATAAACACTCACTCTGTACAGTTACACTGTGGGTGACCCTCACCCTGAATAAACAGTCACTCTGTACAGTGACACAGTAAGTGACCCTCACCCTGAATAAACAGTGACTGTGTACAGTTACACAGTGAATGATCCTCACCCTGAATAAACAGTCACTCTATACAGTGAAACAGTGAATGACCATCACCCTGAATAAACAGTCACTCTGTACAGTTACACAGTGAGTGACCCTCACCCTGAATATACAGTCACTCTGTACAGTTACACAGAGAGTGAACCTCACCCTGAATAAACAGTCACTCTGTACAGTGACTCAGTGACTGACACTTACCCTGAATAAACAGTCACTCTGTACAGTTACACAGTGAGTGACCCTCACCCTGATAAACAGTCAATCTGTACAGTTACACAATGAGTGACCCTCACCATGAATAAAGTCACTCTGTACAGTGACACAGTTTGTGACGCTTACCTGAATAAAAATTCACTCTGTACAGTGACACACTGAGTGACCCTCTCCCTGAATAAAAAATTCACTCAATACAGTTACACAGTGAGTGACGCTCACCCTGAAAAAACAGTCACTCTGTACAGTGATACACTGAGTGAGCCTCACCCTGAATATACAGTCACTCTGTACAGTGACACAGTGACTGACCCTTACCCTGAATAAACAGTCACTCTGTACAGTGACACGGTGAGTGAACCTCACCCGGAATAAACACTCACTCTGTACAGTTACACTGTGGGTGACCCTCACCCTGAATAAACAGTCACTCTGTACAGTGACACAGTAAGTGACCCTCACCCTGAATAAACAGTGACTGTGTACAGTTACACAGTGAATGATCCTCACCCTGAATAAACAGTCACTCTATACAGTGAAACAGTGAATGACCATCACCCTGAATAAACAGTCACTCTGTACAGTTACACAGTGAGTGACCCTCACCCTGAATATACAGTCACTGTGTACAGTTACACAGAGAGTGACCCTCACCCTGAATAAACAGTCACTCTGTACAGTGACTCAGTGACTGACACTTACCCTGAATAAACAGTCACTCTGTACAGTTACACAGTGAGTGACCCTCACCCTGATAAACAGTCAATCTGTACAGTTACACAATGAGTGACCCTCACCGTGAATAAAGTCACTCTGTACAGTGACACAGTTTGTGACGCTTACCTGAATAAAAATTCACTCTGTACAGTGACACACTGAGTGACCCTCTCCCTGAATAAAAAATTCACTCAATACAGTTACACAGTGAGTGACGCTCACCCTGAAAAAACAGTCACTCTGTACAGTGATACACTGAGTGAGCCTCACCCTGAATATACAGTCACTCTGTACAGTGACACAGTGACTGACCCTTACCCTGAATAAACAGTCACTCTGTACAGTGACACGGTGAGTGAACCTCACCCAGAATAAACACTCACTCTGTACAGTTACACTGTGGGTGACCCTCACCCTGAATAAACAGTCACTCTGTACAGTGACACAGTAAGTGACCCTCACCCTGAATAAACAGTGACTGTGTACAGTTACACAGTGAATGATCCTCACCCTGAATAAACAGTCACTCTATACAGTGAAACAGTGAATGACCATCACCCTGAATAAACAGTCACTCTGTACAGTTACACAGTGAGTGACCCTCACCCTGAATACACACTCACTCTGTACAGTGAAACAGTGAATGACCATCACCCTGAATAAACAGTCACTCTGTACAGCTACACAGTGAGCGACCCTCACCCTGAATATACAGTCACTGTGTACAGTTACACAGTGAGTGACCCTCACCCTGAATAAACAGTCACTCTGTACAGTGACACAGTGACTGACCCTTACCCTGAATAAACAGTCACTCTGTACAGTGACACGGTGAGTGAACCTCACCCTGAATAAACACACACGCTGTACAATGACACAGTGATTGACCCACACCCTGTATATACAGTCACTCTGTACAGTGACAAAGTGAGTGGCCCTCACCCTGAATAAACAGTCACTCTGTACAGTTACAGATTGGTGGCCCTCAACCTGAATAAACAGTCACTCTGTACAGTTACACAGTGAGTGACACTCACACTGAATAAACAGTCAATCTGTACAGTTACACAGTGAGTGACCTTCACCCTGAATAAACGGTGACTCTGTACATTTACACAGTGAGAGATGCTTACCTGAATAAACAGTCACTCTGTACAGTGAAACACTGAGTGACCCTCTCCCTGAATAAACAGTCACTCTGTACAGTTACACAGTGAGTGACCTTCACCCTGAATAAACAGTGACTCTATACAGTTACACAGTGAGTGATGCTTACCTGAATAAAAAGTCACTCTGTACAGTGAAACACTGAGTGACCCTCTCCCTGAATAAACAGTCACTCTGTACAGTTACACAGTGAGTGATCCTTACCCTGAATAAACACACACTCTCTACAGAGACACAGTGAGTGAACCTCACCTTGAATAAACAGTCACTCTGTAGAGTTACACAGTGAGTGACGCTCACACTGAATATACAGTCACTCTATACAGTTGCACAGTGTGTGACCCTCACCCTGACTATACAGTCACTCTTTACAGTGACACAGTGAGTGCTCCTTACCCTGAATAAACACTCACTCTGTACAGTGACATAGTGAGTGACCCTCAGCCTGAATAAACAGTCACTCTGTACATTTACACAGTGAGTGACCCTCACCCTGAATATAAAGTCACTCTGTACAGTTACACAGTGAGAGACCCTCAACTTGAATGAACAGTCACTCAGTACAGGTACACAGTGAGTGACCCTCACCCAGAATAAACAGTGACTCTGTACAGTTACACAGTGATTGACACTTACCTGAATACACAGTCACTCTGTGCAGTGACACACTGAGTGACCCTCTCCCTGATTAAACAGTCACTCTATACAGTTACACAGTGAGTGAAACTCACCCTGGATAAACAGTCACTCTGTACAGTTAAACAGTGGGTGGCCCTCATCCTGAATAAACAGTCACTGTGAACAGTTGCACAATGAGTGGCCCTCACCCAGAATAAAATGTCACTCTATACAGTTAAACAGTGATTGACCCTCACCCTGAATAAACAGTCACTTGGTACAGTGACACAGTGAGTGACCTTACCCTGAATAAACAGTCACTCTGCACAGTGACATAGTGAGTGTCCCTCACCCTGAATAAACAGCAACACTGTACAGTTACACAGTGAGTGACCCTCACTCTGAATAGACAGTCACTCTGTACAGTGACACAGAGTGACCCTCACCCTAAATAAACAGTCACTCTGTACAGTTACACAGTGAATGACTCTCACCCTGAATAAACAGTCAATCTGTACAGTTACACACTGAGTGACCCTCACCCTGAATAAACAGTCACTCTGTACAGTGACACAGAGAGTGACGCTTACCTGAATGAAAATTCACTCTGTACAGTGACACACTGAGTGACCCTCTCCCTGAATAAACAGTCACACTGTACAGTTACACAGTGAGTGATTCTTACCCTGAATAAACAGTCACTCTGTACAGATACACAGTGAGTGACCCTCACCCTGAAAAAACAAAAACTCTGTACAGTGACACAGTGAGTGACCCTCACCCTGAATAAACAGTCACTCTGTACAGTTACACAGTGAGTGACCCTCACCCTGATAAACAGTCAATCTGCACAGTTACACACTGAGTGACCCTCACCGTGAATACACAGTCACTCTGAACAGTGACACAGTGTGTGACGCTTACCTGAATAAAAATTCACTCTGTACAGTGACCCACTGAGTGACCCTCTCCCTGAATAAACAGTCACTCTGTACAGTTACACAGTGAGTGACCCTCACCCTGAATATACTTTCACTCTGTTCAGTTACACAGTGAATGACCATCACCCTGAATAAACGGACACTCTATACAGTGACACACTGAGTGACCCTCTCCCTGAATAAACAGTCACAGTGTACAGTTACACAGTGAGTGATTCTTACCCTGAATAAACAGTCACTCTGTATAGATACACAGTGAGTGACCCTCACCCTGAAAAAACAAAAACTCTGTACAGTGACACAGTGAGTGACCCTCACCCTGATAAACAGTCAATCTGTACAGGTACACACTGAGTGACCCTCACCGTGAATACACAGTCACTCTGAACAGTGACACAGTGTGTGACGCTTACCTGAATAAAAATTCACTCTGTACAGTGACCCACTGAGTGACCCTCTCCCTGAATAAACAGTCACTCTGTACAGTTACACAGTGAGTGACCCTCACCCTGAATATACTTTCACTCTGTTCAGTTACACAGTGAATGACCATCACCCTGAATAAACGGACACTCTATACAGTGACACACTGAGTGACCCTCTCCCTGAATAAACAGTCACAGTGTACAGTTACACAGTGAGTGATTCTTACCCTGAATAAACAGTCACTCTGTATAGATACACAGTGAGTGACCCTCACCCTGAAAAAACAAAAACTCTGTACAGTGACACAGTGAGTGACCCTCACCCTGATAAACAGTCAATCTGTACAGGTACACACTGAGTGACCCTCACCGTGAATACACAGTCACTCTGAACAGTGACACAGTGTGTGACGCTTACCTGAATAAAAATTCACTCTGTACAGTGACACACTGAGTGACCCTCTCCCTGAATAAACAGTCACTCTGTACAGTTACACAGTGAGTGACCCTCACCCTGAATATACTTTCACTCTGTTCAGTTACACAGTGAATGACCATCACCCTGAATAAAATGACACTCTATACAGTTACACAGTGAGTGTCCCTCACCCTGAATAAACAGTGACTCGGAACAGTGACACAGTAAGTGACACTTACCCGGAATAAACAGTCACTCTGCACAGTGACATAGTGAGTGTCCCTCACCCAGAATAAACAGCAACACTGTACAGTTACACAGTGAGTGACCCTCACCCTGAATAGACAGTCACTCTGTACAGTGGCAAAGTGAGTGACCCTCCCCCTAAATAAACAGTCACTCTGTACAGTTACACAGTGAGTGGCCCTCACCCTGAATAAACAGTCAATCAGTACAGTAACACAATGAGTGACCCTCACCCTGAATAAAGAGTCAGTCTGTACATTTACACAGTGAGTGATCCTTACCCTGAATAAACAGTCACTCTGTACAGTGACACAGTGAGTGACCCTAACCCTGAATAAACAGTCACTCTGTACAGTTAAACTGTGAGTGACCCTCACCCTGAATAAACAGTCAATCTGTACAGTTACACACTGAGTGACCCTCACCCTGAATAAACAGTCACTCTGTACATTGACACAGTGAGCGACGCTTACCTGAAATAAAATTCACTCTGTAGAGTGACACACTGAGTGACCCTCTCTCAGAATAAACAGTCACTCTGTACAGTTACACAGTAAGTGATCCTTACCCTGAATAAACATTCTCTCTGTACAGTTACACAGTGAGTGACCCTCACCCTGAATATACATTCACTCTGTTCAGTTACACAGTGAATGACCATCACCCTGAATAAACGGACACTCTGTATAGTGACACAGGGAGTGGCCCTCATCCTGAATAAACAGTCGCTCTGTACAGTTACACAGTGGGTGGCCATTACCCTGAATGAACAGTCACTCCATACAGTTACACAGTGAGTGACCCTCACACTGAATAAACAGTCACTCTGTACAGTGACACATTGAGAGAACCTCAACCTGAATAAACAGTCACTCAGTACTGTTACACACTGAGTGAATCTCACCCTGAAATAACAGTCACTCTGTACAGTGACACAGTGAGTGAACCTCACCCTGAATAAACAGTCACTCTGTACAGTTAAACGGTGGGTGCCCCTCACCCTGAATAAACAGTCACTCTGTACAGTTACACAGTGAGTGACCCTCACCCTGAATAAACAGTCAATCTGTACAGTGACACACTGACTGACCCTCTCCCTGAATAAAGAGTGACTCTCTACAGTGACACAGTAAGTGACAAATACCCCGAATAAAAAGTCACTCTGTACAGTGACACAGTGAGTGACCCTCACCCTGAATAAACAGTCACTCTGTACAGTGACACAGTGAGTGACAGTCATCCTGAATAAACAGTCACTCTGTACAGTTACACAGTGAGTGTCCCACACCCTGAATATACAGTCAAACTGTACAGTGAAACAGTGAGCGGCCCTCACCCTGAATAAACAGTCACTCTGTACAGTTACACAGTTGGTGGCCCCAACCCTGAATAAACAGTCACTCTATACAGTTACAAAGTGAGTGATCCTCACCCTGAATAAACAGTCACTCTGTAGAGTTACACAGTGAGAGACCTAAAACCTGAATAAACAGTCACTCAGTACAGTTACACACTGAGTGTCCCTCACCCTGAATAAACAGTGACTCTTTATAGTTACACAGTGAGTGAAGCTTACCCTGAATAAACCGTCACTCTGTACAGTGATACAATGAGTGAGCCTCTCCCTGAATAAACATTGACTCTATAGAGTTATACAGTGAGTGATCCGTACCCTGAATAAACACTCACTCTGTACAGTGATACATTGAGTGACCCTCACCCTGAATAAACAGTCACTCAGTACAGTTGCACAGTGATTGACCCTCACCCAGAATATACAGTCTCTATGAACATTTACACAGAGAGTGACCTTCACCCTGAATATACAGTCACTCTATACAGTGACACAGTGACTGACCCTTACCCTGAATAAACAGTCACTCTGTACAGTGACACGGTGAGTGAACCTCACCCGGAATAAAGACTCACTCTGTACAGTTACACTGTGGGTGACCCTCACCCTGAATAAACAGTGACTCTTTACAGTTACACAGTGAGTGACCCTCACCCTGAATAAACACTCACTCTGCACAGTGAAACAGTGAGTGACCATCACCCTGAATAAACAGTCACTCTGTACAGTTACACAGTGGGTGACCCTCACCCTGAATATACAGTCACTGTGTACAGTTACACAGCGAGTGACCCTCACCCTGAATAAACAGTCACTCTGCACAGTTACACAGTGAGTGACCCTCACACTGAATATACAGTCACTCTATACATTTGCACAGTGTGTGACCCACACGCTGACTATACAGTCATTATTTACAGTTACACAGTGAGTGATCTTTTCCCTGAATAAACAGTCACTCTTGGCAATTACGCAGTGAGTGCTCCTTACCCTGAATAAACACTCACTCTGTACATTTAGACAGTGAGTGACCCTCACCTTGAATAAACAGTCACTCTGTACATTTACACTGTGAGTGACCCTCACCCTGAATATAAAGTCACTCTGTACAGTTACACAGTGAGAGAAATCAACCTGAATGAACAGTAACTCAGTACAGGTACACAGTGAATGACCCTCACACTGAATAAACAGTGACTGTGTACAGTTGCACAGTGATTGACGTTTACCTGAATACACAGTCACCCTTTACAGTGACACACTGAGTGACCCTCTCCCTGAATAAACAGTCACTCTGTACAGTTACACATTGAGTGACCCTCACCCTGAATATACTTTCACTCTGTTCAGTTACACAGTGAATGACCATCACCCTGAATAAACGGACACTCTATACAGTTACACAGTGAGTGACCCTCACCCTGAAAAAACAGTCACTCTGTACAGGTACACAGTGAGTGACCCTCACCCTGAATAAACAGTCACTCGGTACAGTGACACAGTGAGTGACCCTTACCCTGAATAAACAGTCACTCTGCACAGTGACATAGTGAGTGTCCCTGACCCTGAATAAACAGTCACACTGTACAGTGACACAGTGAGTGACCCTCACCCTGAATAAACAGTGACTCTGTACAGTTACACAGTGAGTGACACTCACCCTGAATAAAAACTCACTCTGTAAAGTGACACGGTGAATGACCATCACCCGGAATAAACAGTCACTCTGTACAGTTACATTGTGAGTGACCCTCACCCTGAATAAACACTCACTCTGTACAGTGACACTGTGACTGACCATCACCCAGAATAAACAGTCACTCTGTACAGTTACTTTGTGAGTGACCCTCACCCAGAATAAACAGTCACTCTGTACAGTGACACAGTGAGTGACCCTTACCCTGAATAAATAGTCACTCTATACATTGACACAGAGAGTGAACCTCAGCCTGAATAAACACTCACGCTCTACAGTGACACAGTGAGTGACTCTCACACTGAAGAAACAGTCACTCTGTAAAGTTACACAGTGAGTGACCCTCACCCTGAATAAACAGTCACTCTGAACAGTTACACAGTGAGTGACCCTCACCCTGAATAAACAGTCACTCTGTACAGTTACACAGTGAGTGACCCTCACCCTGAAAAAACAGTCACTCTGAACACTGACACAGTTTGTGACCCTCACCCTCAATAAACAGTGACTCTGTACAGTTACACAGTGAGTGACCCTCACCCTGAATAAAAACTCACTCTGTACAGTGAAACAGTGAATGACCATCACCCTGAATAAACAGTCACTCTGTACAGTTATACAGATAGTGACTCTCTCCCTGAATAAACACTCGCTCTTTACAGTTACACAGTGAGTCACCCTCACCCTGAATAAACAGTCACTCTGTACAGTGACACAGTGAGAGACCCTCACCCTGAATAAACAGTCACTCTGTACAGTGACACAGTGAGTGACCCTCAACCTGAATAAACACTCACTCTGTACAGTGACACAGTGAATGACCATTACCCTGAATAAACAGTCACTCTTTACAGTTACACAGTGAGTGAACCTCACACTGAATAAACACTCACTCTGTACAGTTACACTGTGGGTGACCCTCACCTGATTAAACAGTCACTCTGTACAGTGACACAGTGAGTGACCCTCACACTGAATAAACAGTGACTCCGTACAGGTACAAAGTCAGTGACCCTCACCCTGAATAAACAGTCACTCTGTACAGTGACACAGTGAGTGACCCTCACCCTGAATAAACAGACACTCTGTATAGTGACACAGTGGGTGACCCTCACCCTGAATAAACAGTCACTCTGTACAGTGACACAGTGAGTGAACCTCACCCTGAATAAACAGTGACTCTGTACAGTGCCACAGTGAGTGACCCTCACCCTGAATAAACAGTCACTCTGTACAGTGACAAAGTGAGTGACCCTCACCCTGAATAAACAGTCACTCTGTACAGTGATACAGTGAGTGGCCCTCACTCTGAATAAACAATCAGTCTGTAGACTTACACAGTGAGTGACCTTCACCCTAAATAAACAGACACTCTGTACATTTACACGGTGAGTGACCTTCACCCTGAATAAACAGTCACTCTGTATAGTGACACAATGAGTGACCCTCACTCTGATTAAACAGTCACTCTACAGTGACACAGTGAGTGTCCCTCACCCTGAATAAACAGTCACTCTGTACATTTACACGGTGAGTGACCTTCACCCTGAATAAACAGTCACTCTGTATAGTGACACAATGAGTGACCCTCACTCTGATTAAACAGTCACTCTACAGTGACACAGTGAGTGTCCCTCACCCTGAATAAACAGTCGCTCTGTACAGTTACACATTGAGTGACCCTCACCCTGAATAAACAGTGCCTATGTGCAGTGACAGAATGAGTGACACTCACCCTGAATAAACAGTCACTCTGTACAGTGACACAGTGAGTGACCTTCAAACTGAATAAAGAGACACTCTGTACAGTTACACAGTGAGTGACCTTCACCGTGAATAAACAGTCACTCTGTACAGTTACAGATAGATTGACATTCACCATGAATAAACAGTTAATCTGTACAGTTACACTGTGGGTGGCCCTCAACCTGAATAAAAAGTCACTCTGTACTGTGACACAGTGGGTGATCCTCACCCAAAATAAGCAGTCACTCTGTACAGATATACAGTGGGTGGCCCTCACCCTGAATAAACAGTCACTCTATACAGTTACACAGTGAGAGACCCTCACCCTGAATAAACAGTCACAATGTACAGTTAAACAGTGAGAGAACTCACCCTGAATAAACAGTCACTGTACAGTTAAACAGTGAGTGACCCTCACCCTGAATAACCACTCACTCTGTACAGTGACACAGTGAGTGACACTCACCATGAATAAACATTCAATCTGTACAGATAAACAGAGGGTGGCCCTCATCCTGAATAAACAGTCACTCTGTACAGTTACACAGTGAGTGGCCCTCACCCTGAATAAACAGACTCTCTGCACAGTGACATAGTGAGTGTCCCTCACCCTGAATAAACAGCAACACTGTACAGTTACACAGTGAGTGACCCTCACCCTGAATAGACAGTCACTCTGTACAGTGACACAGTGAGTGAACCTCACCCTGAATAAACACTCACTCTGTACAGTTACACAGAGTGTGACCCTCACCCTGAATAAACAGTCAAACTGTACAGTTACACACTGAGTGACCCCCACCCTGAATAAACAGTCAATCTGTACAGTGACACAGTGAGTGACGCTTACCTGAATGAAAATTCACTCTGTACAGTGACACACTGAGTGACCCTCTCCCTGAATAAACAGTCACTCTGTACAGTTACACAGTGAGTGAGCCTTACTCTGAATAAACAGTCACTCTGTACAGATACACAGTGAGTGACCCTCACCCTGAAAAAACAGACACTCTGTTCAGTGACACAGTGAGTGACCCTCACCCTGATTAAACAGTCACTCTGAACAGTTACACAGTGAGTGACCCTCACCCTGAATAAACAGTCAATCTGTACAGTTACACACTGAGTGACCCTCATACTGAATAAAAAGTCAATCTCTACAGTGACACACTGAGTGACGCTTACCTGAATAAAAATTCACTCTGTACAGAGACACTCTGAGTGACCATCTCCCTGAATAAACAGTCACTCTGTACAGTGACACAGTGAGTGATCCTTACCCTGAATAAGCATTCACTCTGTACAGTTACACAGTGAGTGACCCTCACCCTGAATAAACAGTCACTCTGTACAGTTACACAGAGGGTGGCCCTCACCCTGAATAAACAGTCACTCCATACAGTTTCACAGTGAGTGACCCTCACCCTGAATAAACAGTCACTCTGAACCGTGACACAGTGAGGGACCCTGAAACCTGAATAAACAGTCACTCTGTACAGTGACACAGTGAGTGAAACTCAACCGGAATAAAAACTCACTCTGTACAGTTACAGAGTGAGTGACCCTCACCCGGAATAAACAGTGACTCTGTACAGTTACACAGTGAGTGTCCCTCACCCTGAATAAACAGTCACTCTGTACACTGACACAGTGAGTGACCCTCACCCTGAATAAACACTCACTCTGTACAGGTACACAGTGAGAGACCCACACCCTGAATAAACAGTCACTCTGTACAGTGACACATTGAGTGACCCTCACCCTCAATAAACATTGACTCAGTACAGTTACACAGTGAGTGACCCTCACCCTGAATAAACACTCACTCTGTACAGTGAAACAGTGAATGACCATCACCCTGAATAAACAGTCACTCTGTACAGTGACACAGTGAGTGATCCTTACCCTGAATAAGCATTCACTCTGTACAGTTACACAGTGAGTGACCCTCACCCTGAATAAACAGTCACTCTGTACATTTACACGGTGAGTGACCTTCACCCTGAATAAACAGTCACTCTGTATAGTGACACAATGAGTGACCCTCACTCTGATTAAACAGTCACTCTACAGTGACACAGTGAGTGTCCCTCACCCTGAATAAACAGTCGCTCTGTACAGTTACACATTGAGTGACCCTCACCCTGAATAAACAGTGCCTATGTGCAGTGACAGAATGAGTGACACTCACCCTGAATAAACAGTCACTCTGTACAGTGACACAGTGAGTGAACTTCAAACTGAATAAAGAGACACTCTGTACAGTTACACAGTGAGTGACCTTCACCGTGAATAAACAGTCACTCTGTACAGTTACAGATAGATTGACATTCACCATGAATAAACAGTTAATCTGTACAGTTACACTGTGGGTGGCCCTCAACCTGAATAAAAAGTCACTCTGTACTGTGACACAGTGGGTGATCCTCACCCAAAATAAGCAGTCACTCTGTACAGATATACAGTGGGTGGCCCTCACCCTGAATAAACAGTCACTCTATACAGTTACACAGTGAGAGACCCTCACCCTGAATAAACAGTCACAATGTACAGTTAAACAGTGAGAGAACTCACCCTGAATAAACAGTCACTGTACAGTTAAACAGTGAGTGACCCTCACCCTGAATAACCACTCACTCTGTACAGTGACACAGTGAGTGACACTCACCATGAATAAACATTCAATCTGTACAGTTAAACAGAGGGTGGCCCTCATCCTGAATAAACAGTCACTCTGTACAGTTACACAGTGAGTGGCCCTCACCCTGAATAAACAGACTCTCTGCACAGTGACATAGTGAGTGTCCCTCACCCTGAATAAACAGCAACACTGTACAGTTACACAGTGAGTGACCCTCACCCTGAATAGACAGTCACTCTGTACAGTGACACAGTGAGTGAACCTCACCCTGAATAAACAGTCACTCCGTACAGTTACACAGAGTGTGACCCTCACCCTGAATAAACAGTCAAACTGTACAGTTACACACTGAGTGACCCCCACCCTGAATAAACAGTCAATCTGTACAGTGACACAGTGAGTGACGCTTACCTGAATGAAAATTCACTCTGTACAGTGACACACTGAGTGACCCTCTCCCTGAATAAACAGTCACTCTGTACAGTTACACAGTGAGTGAGCCTTACCCTGAATAAACAGTCACTCTGTACAGATACACAGTGAGTGACCCTCACCCTGAAAAAACAGACACTCTGTTCAGTGACACAGTGAGTGACCCTCACCCTGATTAAACAGTCACTCTGAACAGTTACACAGTGAGTGACCCTCACCCTGAATAAACAGTCAATCTGTACAGTTACACACTGAGTGACCCTCATACTGAATAAAAAGTCAATCTCTACAGTGACACACTGAGTGACGCTTACCTGAATAAAAATTCACTCTGTACAGAGACACTCTGAGTGACCATCTCCCTGAATAAACAGTCACTCTGTACAGTGACACAGTGAGTGATCCTTACCCTGAATAAGCATTCACTCTGTACAGTTACACAGTGAGTGACCCTCACCCTGAATAAACAGTCACTCTGTACAGTTACACAGAGGGTGGCCCTCACCCTGAATAAACAGTCACTCCATACAGTTTCACAGTGAGTGACCCTCACCCTGAATAAACAGTCACTCTGAACCGTGACACAGTGAGGGACCCTGAAACCTGAATAAACAGTCACTCTGTACAGTGACACAGTGAGTGAAACTCAACCGGAATAAAAACTCACTCTGTACAGTTACAGAGTGAGTGACCCTCACCCGGAATAAACAGTGACTCTGTACAGTTACACAGTGAGTGTCCCTCACCCTGAATAAACAGTCACTCTGTACACTGACACAGTGAGTGACCCTCACCCTGAATAAACACTCACTCTGTACAGGTACACAGTGAGAGACCCACACCCTGAATAAACAGTCACTCTGTACAGTGACACATTGAGTGACCCTCACCCTCAATAAACATTGACTCAGTACAGTTACACAGTGAGTGACCCTCACCCTGAATAAACACTCACTCTGTACAGTGAAACAGTGAATGACCATCACCCTGAATAAACAGTCACTCTGTACAGTGACACAGTGAGTGATCCTTACCCTGAATAAGCATTCACTCTGTACAGTTACACAGTGAGTGACCCTCACCCTGAATAAACAGTCACTCTGTACCGTTACACAGAGGGTGGCCCTCACCCTGAATAAACAGTCACTCCATACAGTTTCACAGTGAGTGACCCTCACCCTGAATAAACAGTCACTCTGAACCGTGACACAGTGAGGGACCCTGAAACCTGAATAAACAGTCACTCTGTACAGTGACACAGTGAGTGAAACTCAACCGGAATAAAAACTCACTCTGTACAGTTACAGAGTGAGTGACCCTCACCCGGAATAAACAGTCACTCTGTACACTGACACAGTGAGTGACCCTCACCCTGAATAAACACTCACTCTGTACAGGTACACAGTGAGAGACCCACACCCTGAATAAACAGTCACTCTGTACAGTGACACATTGAGTGACCCTCACCCTCAATAAACATTGACTCAGTACAGTTACACAGTGAGTGACCCTCACCCTGAATAAACACTCACTCTGTACAGTGAAACAGTGAATGACCATCACCCTGAATAAACAGTCACTCTGTACAGTTACACAGTGAGTGACCCTCAACTTAATATACAGACACTCTGCACAGTTACACAGTGAGTGACCCTCACCCTGAATAAACACTCACTCTGTACAGTGACACAGAGACTGACCCTTATCCTGAATAAACAGTCACTCTGTACAGTGACACGGTGAGTGAAACTCACACTGAATAAACACACACGCTGTACAGTGACAAAGTGAATGACCCTCACCTTGAATAAACAGTCACTCTGTACAGTTACACAGTGAGTGACCCTCACCCTGTATATACAGTCACTCTGTACAGTGACACAGTGAGTGGCCCTCACCCTGAATAAACAGTCACACTGTACCGTTACACATTGGGTGGCCCTCAACCTGAATAAAAAGTCACTCTGAACAGTTACACAGTCAGTGACCTTCACCCTGAATAAACAGTGACTCTGTACAGTTACATAGTGAGTGATGCTAACCTGAATAAACAGTCACTCTGTACAGTGAAACACTGAGTGACCCTCTCCCTGAATAAACAGTCACTCTGTACAGTTACACAGTGAGTGATCCTTACCCTGAATAAACACACACTCTCTACAGAGACACAGTGAGTGAACCTCACCTTGAATAAAAAGTCACTCTGTGCAGTTACACAGTGAGTAACCCTCACACTGAATATACTGTCACTCTATACAGTTGTACAGTGTGTGACCCTCACCCTGACTATACGGTCACTCTTTACAGTGACACAGTGAGAGCCACTCAACCTGAATGAACAGTCACTCAGTACAGGTACACAGTGAGTGACCCTCACCCTGAATAAACACTCACTCTGTACATTTACACTTTGTGTGACCCTCACCCTGAATAAAAAGTCACTCTGTACAGCTACACAGTGAGAGACCCTCAACCTGAATGAACAGTCACTCAGTACAGGTACACAGTGAGTGACCCTCACCCTGAATAAACAGTGAATCTGTACAGTTACACAGTGATTAACGCTTACCTGAATACGCAGTCACTCTGTACAGTGACACACTGAGTGACCCTCACCCTGAATAAACACTCACTCTGTACAGTGACACAGTGTGTGAACCTCAACCTTAATAAACAGTCACTATGTACAGTGACACAGTGAGTGAACCTTACCCTGAATAAACAGTCACTCTGTACAGTGACACAGTGAGTGAATCTCACCCTGAATAAACACTCACTCTGTACAGTTACGCAGTGAGTGAGCCTCACCCTGTATTTACTGTCACTCTGTACAGTTACACAGTGAGTGACCCTCACCCTGTATATACTGTCACTCTGTACAGTGACACAGTGAGTGGCCTTCAACATGAATAAAGGGTCACTCTGTACAGTTACACAGTGGGTGGCCCTCACCCTGAATAAAAAGTCACTCTGTACAGTTACACTGCGAGTGACCCTCACCCTGAATAAACACTCACTCTGTACAGTTAAACAGTGAGTGAACCTCACCCTGAATATACAGTCACTCTGTACAGTAAAACAGTGAGTGACCCTCACCCTGAATATACATTCACTCTGTACAGTTACCCAGTGAGTGACCCTTACCCTGAATATACAGTCACTCTGTTCAGTTACACAGTGAGTGACCCTCACCGTGAAAAAACAGTCACTCTGTACAGTGACACTCTGAGAGACCCTTACCATGAATAAACAGTCACTCTGAACAGTGACACAGTGAGTGCCCCTCACCCTGAATAAACAGTCACTCAGTACAGTTACAAAGTGAGTGACCCTCACCCTGAATAAACAGTGACTCTTTACAGTTACACAGCGAGTGACTCTTAACTGAATGAACAGTCACTCTGTACAGATAATCAGTGAGTGACCCTCACCCTGAATAAACAGTCACTCTGTACAGTTACACAGTGAGTGACCTTCACCCTGAATAAACAGTGACTCTGTACAGTTACATAGAGAGTGATGCTTACCTGAATAAACAGTCACTCTGTACAGTGAAACACTGAGTGACCCTCTCCCTGAATAAACAGTCACTCTGTACAGAGACACAGTGAGTGAACCTCACCTTGAATAAAAAGTCAATCTGTACAGTTACACAGTGATTGACCCTCACACTGAAAATACAGTCACTCTATACAGTTGCACAGTGTGTGACCCTCACCCTGACTATACGGTCACTCTTTACAGTGACAAAGTGAGAGCCCCTCAACCTGAATGAACAGTCTCTCAGTACAGGTACACAGTGAGTGACCCTCACCCTGAATAAAAAGTCACTCTGTACAGCTACACAGTGAGAGACCCTCAAACTGAATGAACAGTCACTCAGTACAGGTACACAGTGAGTGACCCTCACCCTGAATAAACAGTGACTCTGTACAGTTACACAGTGATTAACGCTTACCTGAATACGCAGTCACTCTGTACAGTGACACACTGAGTGACCCACTCCCTGAATAAACAGTCACTCTATACAGTTACACAGTGAGTGAATCTTAACCTGAATAAACAGTCACTCAGTACAGTGACACAGTGAGTGACCCTCACCCTGGATAAACAGTCACTCGGTACAGTTTGACAGTGAGTGACCCTCACCCTGAATAAACAGTCACTCTGTACAGTGACACAGTGGGTGGCCCTCACCCTGAATAAAAAGTCACTCAATACAGTTACACAGTGAGTGACCTTACCATGAATAAACAGTCACTCTGCACAGTGACATAGTGAGTGTCCCTCAACCTGAATAAACAGCAACACTGTACAGTTACACAGTGAGTGACCCTCACCCTGAATAGACAGTCACTACGTACAGTGACACAGTGAGTGACCCTCACCCTAAATAAACAGTCACTCCGTACAGTTACACAGTGAATGATCCTCACCCTGAATAAACAGTCAATCTGTACAGTTACACACTGAGTGACCCTCACCCTGAATAAACAGTCACTCTGTACAGTGACACAGTGAGTGACGCTAACCTGAATGAAAATTCACTCTGTACAGTGACACACTGAGTGACCCTCTCCCTGAATAAACAGTCACTCTGTACAGTTACACAGTGAGTGATCCTTACCCTGAATAAACAGTCACTCTGTACAGATACACAGTGAGTGACCCTCACCCTGAAAAAACAGTCACTCTGTACAGTGACACAGTGAGTGACCCTCACCCTGAATAAACAGTCAATCTGTGCACTTACACACTGAGTGAACCTCACCATGAATAAAGTCACTCTGTACAGTGACACAGTTTGTGACGCTTACCTGAATAAAAATTCACTCTGTACAGTGACACACTGAGTGACCCTCTCCCTGAATAATCAGTCACTCTGTACAGTTACACAGTGAGTGAACCTTACCCTGAATAAACATTCACTCTGTACAGTTACACAGTGAGTGACCCTCACCCTGAATATACTTTCACTCTGTTCAGTTACACAGTGAATGACCATCACCCTGAATAAACGGAGACTCTATACAGTTACACCGTGAGTGACCCTCACCCTGAAAAAACAGTCACTCTGTACAGGTACACAGTGAGTGACCCTCACCCTGAATAAACAGTCACTCGGTACAGTGACACAGTGAGTGACCCTTACCCTGAATAAACAGTCACTCTGCACAGTGACATAGTGAGTGTCCCTGACCCTGAATAAACAGTCACACTGTACAGTGACACAGTGAGTGACCCTCACCCTGAATAAACAGTGACTCTGTACAGTTACACAGTGAGTGACACTCACCCTGAATAAAAACTCACTCTGTAAAGTGACACGGTGAATGACCATCACCCGGAATAAACAGTCACTCTGTACAGTGACACAGTGAGTGACCCTTACCCTGAATAAATAGTCACTCTATACATTGACACAGAGAGTGAACCTCAGCCTGAATAAACACTCACGCTCTACAGTGACACAGTGAGTGACTCTCACACTGAAGAAACAGTCACTCTGTAAAGTTACACAGTGAGTGACCCTCACCCTGAATAAACTAGACTCTGTACAGTTACACAGTGAGTGACACTCACCCTGAATAAAAACTCACTCTGTAAAGTGACACGGTGAATGACCATCACCCGGAATAAACAGTCACTCTGTACAGTTACATTGTGAGTGACCCTCACCCTGAATAAACACTCACTCTGTACAGTGACACAGTGACTGACCATCGCCCAGAATAAACAGTCACTCTGTACAGTTACTTTGTGAGTGACCCTCACCCAGAATAAACAGTCACTCTGTACAGATAATCAGTGATTCACCCTCAGCCTGAATAAAGAGTTTCTCTGTTCTGTGACACAGTGAGTGAACCTCACCCTGAATAAACAGTCACTCTGTACAGTTACACATTGAGTGACCGTCACCCTGATTATACAGTCACTCTGTACAGTTAAGCAGTGGGTGGCCCTTACCCTGAATAAAAAGTCACTCTGTAGAGTGAAACAGTGAATGACGATCACCCTGAATAAACGGTCACTCTGTACAGTTATACAGATAGTGACCCTCTCCCTGAATGAACACTCACTCTGTACAGTTACACAGTGAGTGACCCTCACCCTGAATAAACACTCACTCTGTGCAGTGACACAGTGAATGACCATCACCCTGAATAAACAGTCAATCTTTACAGTTACACAGTGAGTGACCCTCACCCTGAATAAACAGTCACTCTGTACAGTGACACAGTGAGTGGCCCTCACACTGAATAAAGGGTCACTCTGTACATTTACACAGTGGGTAGCCCTCACCCTGAATAAACAGTCACTCTGTACAGTAACACAGTGAGTGACCCTCACCCTGAATATACAGTCACTCTGTACAGTTACAGAGTGAGTGTCCCTCACCCTGAATAAACACTCACTCTGTACAGTTCCACAGTGGGTGGCCCTCATCCTGAATAAAAAGTCAATCTGTACAGGTACACAGTGAGTGACCCTTCCCCTGAATAAACAGTCACTCTGTACAGTAACACAGTGAGTGAACCTCACCCTTAATAAACAGTCACTATGTACAGTGACACAGTGAGTGAACCTTACCCTGAATAAACAGTCACTCTATACAGTGACACAGTGAGTGACCCTCACCCTGAATATACAGTCACTCTGTACAGTGACACAGTGAGTGAACCTCACCCTGAATAAACACTCACTCTCTACAGTTACACAGTGAGTGACCCTCACCCTGTATTTACTGTCACTCAGTATGGTTACACAGTGAGTGACCCTCACCCTGTATATACAGTCACTCTGTACAGTGACACAGTGAGTGGCCCTCAACATGAATAAAGGGTCACTCTGTACAGTTACACAGTGGGTGGCCCTCACCCTGAATAAAAAGTCACTATGTTCAGTTACACTGCGAGTGGCCCTCACCCTGAATAAAAAGTCACTCTGTACAGTTACACTGCGAGTGACCCTCACCCTGAATAAACACTCACTCTGTACAGTTAAACAGTGAGTGAACCTCACCCTGAATATACAGTCACTCTGTACGGTTAAACAGTGAGTGACCCTCACCCTGAATATAATTCACTCTGTACAGTTACCCAGTGAGTTACCCTTACCCTGAATATACAGTCACTCTGTACAGTTACACAGTGAGTGACCCTCACCGTGAAAAAACAGTCACTCTGTACAGTGACACTCTGAGAGACCCTTACCATGAATAAACAGTCACTCTGAACAGTGACACAGTGAGTGGCCTTCACCCTGAATAAACAGTCACTCTACAGTTACACAGTGAGTGACCCTCACCCTGAATAAACAGTGAATCTTTACAGTTACACAGCGAGTGACTCTTAACTGAATGAACAGTCACTCTGTACAGATAATCAGTGAGTGACCCTCACCCTGAATAAACAGTAACTCCGAACAGTTACACAGTGAGTGACCTTCACCCTGAATAAACAGTGACTCTGTACAGTTACATAGTGAGTGATGCTTACCTGAATAAACAGTCACTCTGTACAGTGAAACACTGAGTGAACCTCTCCCTGAATACACAGTCACTCTGTACAGTTACACAGTGAGTGATACTTACCCTGAATAAACACACACTCTCTACAGACACAGTGAGTGAACCTCACCTTGAATAAAAAGTCACTCTGTACAGTTACAGAGTGATTGACCCTCACACTGAAGAAACAGTCACTCTGTACAGTTACACAGTGAGTGACACTTACCCTGAATAAACAGTCACTCTGTACAGTTACACATTGATTGACCCTCACCCTGAATATACATTCATTCTGTACACTTAACCAGTGAGCAAACCTCACCCTGAATATACAGTCACTCTGTACGGTTATACAGATAGTGACCCTCTCCCTGAATAAACACTCACTCTGTACAGTTACACAGTGAGTGACACACACCCTGAATAAACAGTCACTCTGTACAGTGACACAGTGAGTGACACCCACCATGAATAAACAGTCACTCTGTACAGTAACACAGTGAGTGACCCTCACCCTGAATAAACACTCACTCTGTACAGTGACAAAGTGAGTGACCATCACCCTGAATATACAGTCACTCTGTACAGTTACAGTGTGAGTGTCCCTCACCCTAAATAAACACTCACTCTGTACAGTGACACAGTGAGTGAACCTCACCCTGAATAAACACTCACTCTCTACAGTTACACAGTGAGTGACCCTCACCCTGTATTTACTGTCACTCTGTACAGTTACACAGTGAGTGACCCTCACCGTGAAAAAACAGTCACTCTGTACAGTGACACTCTGAGAGACCCTTACCATGAATAAACAGTCACTCTGAACAGTGACACAGTGAGTGGCCTTCACCCTGAATAAACAGTCACTCAGTACAGTTGCACAGTGAGTGACCCTCACCCTGAAAAAACAGTGAATCTTTACAGTTACACAGCGAGTGACTCTTAACTGAATGAACAGTCACTCTGTACAGATAATCAGTGAGTGACCCTCACCCTGAATAAACAGTAACTCTGTACAGTTACACAGTGAGTGACCTTCACCCTGAATAAACAGTGACTCTGTACAGTTACATAGTGAGTGATGCTTACCTGAATAAACAGTCACTCTGTACAGTGAAACACTGAGTGAACCTCTCCCTGAATACACAGTCACTCTGTACAGTTACACAGTGAGTGATACTTACCCTGAATAAACACACACTCTCTACAGAGACACAGTGAGTGAACCTCACCTTGAATAAAAAGTCACTCTGTACAGTTACAGAGTGATTGACCCTCACACTGAAGAAACAGTCACTCTGTACAGTTACACAGTGAGTGACACTTACCCTGATTAAACAGTCACTCTGTACAGTTACACATTGATTGACCCTCACCCTGAATATACATTCATTCTGTACACTTAACCAGTGAGCAACCCTCACCCTGAATATACAGTCACTCTGTACAGTTACGCAGTGGGTGGCCCTTACCCTGAATAAAAAGTCACTCTGTAGAGTGAAACAGTGAATGACCATCACCCTGAATAAACAGTCACTCTGTACAGTTACACAGTGAGTGACCCTCACCCTGAATAAACAGTCACTCTGTACAGTGACACAGTGAGTGACCCTCACCCTGAATAAACAGTCACTCTGGACAGTTACACAGTGAATGACCCTCACCCTGAGTAAACAGTCACTCTGTGCAGTTACACATTGAGTGACCCTCACCCTGAATATACAGTCACTCTGTACAGTTAAGCAGTGAGTGGCCCTTACCCTGAATAAAAAGTCACTCTGTAGAGTGAAACAGTGAATGACGATCACCCTGAATAAACGGTCACTCTGTACAGTTATACAGATAGTGACCCTCTCCCTGAATGAACACTCACTCTGTACAGTTACACAGTGAGTGACCCTCACCCTGAATAAACAGTCACTCTGTACAGTGACACTGTGAGTGACCCTCACCCTGAATAAACAGTCACTCTGTACAGTTACACAGTGAGTGACCCTCACCCTGAATAAACACTCACTCTGTGCAGTGACACAGTGAATGACCATCACCCTGAATAAACAGTCAATCTTTACAGTTACACAGTGAGTGACCCTCACCCTGAATAAACAGTCACTCTGTACAGTGACACAGTGAGTGGCCCTCACACTGAATAAAGGGTCACTCTGTACATTTACACAGTGGGTAGCCCTCACCCTGAATAAACAGTCACTCTGTACAGTAACACAGTGAGTGACCCTCACCCTGAATATACAGTCACTCTGTACAGTTACAGAGTGAGTGTCCCTCACCCTGAATAAACACTCACTCTGTACTGTTCCACAGTGGGTGGCCCTCACCCTGAATAAAAAGTCACTCTGTACAGGTACACAGTGAGTGACCCTTCCCCTGAATAAACAGTCACTCTGTACAGTAACACAGTGAGTGAACCTCACCCTGAATAAACACTCACTCTCTACAGTTACACAGTGAGTGACCCTTACCCTGAATAAACAGTCACTCTATACAGTGACACAGTGAGTGACCCTCACCCTGAATATACAGTCACTCTGTACAGTTACAGAGTGAGTGTCCCTCACTCTGAATAAACACTCACTCTGTACAGTGACACAGTGAGTGAACCTCACCCTGAATAAACACTCACTCTCTACAGTTACACAGTGAGTGACCCTCACCCTCTATTTACTGTCACTCAGTACAGTTACACAGTGAGTGACTCTCACCCTGTATATACAGTCACTCTGTACAGTGACACAGTGAGTGGCCCTCAACATGAATAAAGGGTCACTATGTTCAGTTACACTGCGAGTGACCCTCACCCTGAATAAACACTCACTCTGTACAGTTAAACAGTGAGTGAACCTCACCCTGAATATACAGTCACTCTGTACGGTTAAACAGTGAGTGACCCTCACCCTGAATATACATTCACTCTGTACAGTTACCCAGTGAGTTACCCTTACCCTGAATATACAGTCACTCTGTACAGTTACACAGTGAGTGACCCTCACCTTGAATAAAAAGTCACTCTGTACAGTTACAGAGTGATTGACCCTCACACTGAAGAAACAGTCACTCTGTACAGTTACACATTGAGTGACCCTCACCCTGAATATACATTCACTCTGTACACTTAACCAGTGAGCGACCCTCACCCTGAATATACAGTCACTCTGTACAGTTACGCAGTGGGTGGCCCTTACCCTGAATAAAAAGTCACTCTGTAGAGTGAAACAGTGAATGACCATCACCCTGAATAAACAGTCACTCTGTACAGTTATACAGATAGTGACCCTCTCCCTGAATAAACACTCACTCTGTACAGTGACACAGTGAGTGACCCTCACCCTGAATAAACAGTCACTCTGGAAAGTTACACAGTGAGTGACCCTCACCCTGAATAAACACTCACTCTGTACAGTGACACAGTGAATGACCATGACCCTGCATAAACAGTCACTCTTTACAGTTACACAGTGAATGACCCTCACCCTGAGTAAACAGTCACTCTGTACAGTGACACAGTGAGTGGCCCTCACACTGAATAAAGGGCCACTCTGTACATTTACACAGTGGGTGGCCCTCACCCTGAATAAACAGTCACTCTGTACAGTAACACAGTGATTGACCCTCACCCTGAATATACAGTCAATCTGTACATTTACAGAGTGAGTGTCCCTCACCCTGAATAAACACTCACTCAGTACAGTTACACAGTGGGTGGACCTCACCCTGAAAAAAAAGTCACTCTGTACAGGTACACAGTGAGTGACCCTACCCCTGAATAAACAGTCACTCTGTACATTGACACAGTAAGTGACCCTTACCCTTAATAAATAGTCACTCTATACATTGACACATAGAGTGAACCTCACCCTGAATAAACTCTCACGCTGTACAGTGACACAATGAGTGACCCTCACACTTAAGAAACAGTCACACTGTACAGTTACACAGTGAGTGACACTTACACTGAATAAACAGTCAGTCTGTACAGTTACACTTTGAGTGACCCTCACCCTGAATATACATTCACTCTGTAGACTTAACCAGTGAGCGACCCTCACCCTGAATATACAGACACTCTGTACTGTTACGCAGTGTGTGGCCCTTACCCTGAATAAAAACTCACTCTGTAGAGTGAAACAGTGAATGACCATCACCCTGAATAAACAGTCACTCTGTACAGTTATACAGATAGTGACCCTCTCCCTGAATAAACATTCACTCTGTACAGTTACACAGTGAGTGACACTCACCCTGAATAAACAGTCACTCTGTACAGTGACACAGTGAGTGACCCTCACCCTGAATAAACAGTCACTCTGTACAGTAACACAGTGAGTGACCCTCACCCTGAATAAACACTCATTCTGTACAGTGACACAGTGAATGACCATCACCCTGAATAAACAGTCACTCATTACAGTTACACAGTGAGTGACCCTCACCCTGAATAAACAGTCACTCTGTACAGTGACACAGTGAGTGGCCCTCACACTAAATAAAGGGTCACTCTGTACATTTACATAGTGGGTGGCCCTCACCCTGAATAAACAGTCACTCTGTACAGTAACACAGTGAGTGACCCTCACCCTGAATATACAGTCACTCTGTACAGTTACAGAGTGAGTGTCCCTCACCCTGAATAAACACTCACTCTGTACAGTGACACAGTGAGTGAACCTCACCTGAATAAACACTCACTCTCTACAGTTACACAGTGAGTGACCCTCACCCTGTATTTACTGTCACTCTGTACATTTACACAGTGAGTGACCCTCACCCTGTATATACTGTCACTCTGTACAGTGAAACAGTGAGTGGCCCTCAACATGAATAAAGGGTCACTCTGTACAGTTACACAGTGGGTGGCCCTCACCCTGAATAAAAAGTCACTCAGTTCAGTTACACTGTGAGTGACCCTCACCCTGAATAATCAGTCACTCTGTACAGTTAAACAGTGAGTGAACCTCACACTGAATATACAGTCACTCTGTACGGTTTAACAGTGAGTGACCCTCACCCTGAATATACATACACTCTGTACAGTTACACAGTGAGTGACACTTACCCTGAATAAACAGTCAGTCTGTACAGATACACATTGAGTGACCCTCACCGTGAATATACATTCACTCTGGAGACTTAACCAGTGAGCGACCCTCAACCTGAATATACAGTCACTCTGTACTGTTACGCAGTGGGTGGCCCTTACCCTGAATAAAAACTCAATCTGTAGAGTGAAACAGTGAATGACGATCACCCTGAATAAACAGTCACTCTGTACAGTTATACAGATAGTGACCCTCTCCCTGAATAAACACTCACTCTGTACAGTTACACAGTGAGTGACACTCACCCTGAATAAACAGTCACTCTGTACAGTGACACAGTGAGTGACCCTCACCCTTAATAAACAGTCACTCTGTACAGTAACACAGTGAGTGACCCTCACCCTGAATAAACACTCACTCTGTACAGTGACACAGTGAATGACCATCACCCTGAATAAACAGTCACTCTTTACAGTTACACAGTGAGTGACCCTCAGCCTGAATAAACAGTCACTCTGTACAGTGACACAGTGAGTGACACTCACCATGAATAAACAGTCACTCTGTACAGTAACACAGTGAGTGACCCTCAACCTGAATATACAGTCAATCTGTACAGTTACAGAGTGAGTGTCCCTCACCCTGAATAAACACTCACTCTGTACAGTGACACAGTGAGTGAACCTCACCCTGAATAAACACTCACTCTCTACAGTTACACAGTGAGTGACCCTCACCCTGTATTTACTGTCACTCTGTACAGTTACACAGTGAGTGACCCTCACCGTGAAAAAACAGTCACTCTGTACAGTGACACTCTGAGAGACCCTTACCATGAATAAACAGTCACTCTGAACAGTGACACAGTGAGTGGCCTTCACCCTGAATAAACAGTCACTCAGTACAGTTGCACAGTGATTGACCCTCACCCTGAATAAACAGTGAATCTTTACAGTTACACAGCGAGTGACTCTTAACTGAATGAACAGTCACTCTGTGCAGATAATCAGTGAGTGACCCTCACCCTGAATTAGCAGTAACTCTGTACAGTTACACAGTGAGTGACCTTCACCCTGAATAAACAGTGACTCTGTACAGTTACATAGTGAGTGATGCTTACCTGAATAAACAGTCACTCTGTACAGTGAAACACTGAGTTAACCTCTCCCTGAATACACAGTCACTCTGTACAGTTACACAGTGAGTGATACTTACCCTGAATAAACAAACACTCTCTACAGAGACACAGTGAGTGAACCTCACCTTGAATAAAAAGTCACTCTGTACAGTTACACATTGATTGACCCTCACACTGAAGAAACAGTCACTCTGTACAGTTACACAGTGAGTGACACTTACCCTGAATAAACAGTCACTCTGTAAAGTTACACATTGATTGACCCTCACCCTGAATATACATTCATTCTGTACACTTAACCAGTGAGCAACCCTCACCCTGAATATACAGTCACTCTGTACAGTTACGCAGTGGGTGACCCTTACCCTGAATAAAAAGTCACTCTGTAGAGTGAAACAGTGAATTACCATCACCCTGAATAAACAGTCACTCTGTACAGTTACACAGTGAGTGACCCTCACCCTGAATAAACACTCACTCTGTACAGTGACACAGTGAGTGACCCTCACACTGAATAAACACTCACTCTGTACAGTGACACAGTGAGTGACCCTCACCCTGAATAAACAGTCACTCTGGACAGTTACACAGTGAGTGACCCTCACCCTGAATAAACACTCACTCTGTACAGTGACACAGTGAATGACCATCACCCTGAATAAACAGTCACTCTTTACAGTTACACAGTGAATGACCCTCACCCTGAGTAAACAGTCACTTTTTACAGTTACACATTGAGTGACCCTCACCCTGAATATACAGTCACTCTGTACAGTTACACAGTGAGTGACCCTCACCCTGAATAAACAGTCACTCTGTACAGTGACACAGTGAGTGACCCTCACCCTGAATAAACAGTCACTCTGGACAGTTACACAGTGAATGACCCTCACCCTGAGTAAACAGTCACTCTGTGCAGTTACACATTGAGTGACCCTCACCCTGAATATACAGTCACTCTGTACAGTTAAGCAGTGGGTGGCCCTTACCCTGAATAAAAAGTCACTCTGTAGAGTGAAACAGTGAATGACGATCACCCTGAATAAACGGTCACTCTGTACAGTTATACAGATAGTGACCCTCTCCCTGAATGAACACTCACTCTGTACAGTTACACAGTGAGTGACCCTCACCCTGAATAAACAGTCACTCTGTACAGTGACACTGTGAGTGACCCTCACCCTGAATAAACAGTCACTCTGTACAGTTACACAGTGAGTGACCCTCACCCTGAATAAACACTCACTCTGTGCAGTGACACAGTGAATGACCATCACCCTGAATAAACAGTCAATCTTTACAGTTACACAGTGAGTGACCCTCACCCTGAATAAACAGTCACTCTGTACAGTGACACAGTGAGTGGCCCTCACACTGAATAAAGGGTCACTCTGTACATTTACACAGTGGGTAGCCCTCACCCTGAATAAACAGTCACTCTGTACAGTAACACAGTGAGTGACCCTCACCCTGAATATACAGTCACTCTGTACAGTTACAGAGTGAGTGTCCCTCACCCTGAATAAACACTCACTCTGTACTGTTCCACAGTGGGTGGCCCTCACCCTGAATAAAAAGTCACTCTGTACAGGTACACAGTGAGTGACCCTTCCCCTGAATAAACAATCACTCTGTACAGTAACACAGTGAGTGAACCTCACCCTGAATAAACACTCACTCTCTACAGTTACACAGTGAGTGACCCTTACCCTGAATAAACAGTCACTCTATACAGTGACACAGTGAGTGACCCTCACCCTGAATATACAGTCACTCTGTACAGTTACAGAGTGAGTGTCCCTCACTCTGAATAAACACTCACTCTGTACAGTGACACAGTGAGTGAACCTCACCCTGAATAAACACTCACTCTCTACAGTTACACAGTGAGTGACCCTCACCCTCTATTTACTGTCACTCAGTACAGTTACACAGTGAGTGACCCTCACCCTGTATATACAGTCACTCTGTACAGTGACACAGTGAGTGGCCCTCAACATGAATAAAGGGTCACTATGTTCAGTTACACTGCGAGTGACCCTCACCCTGAATAAACACTCACTCTGTACAGTTAAACAGTGAGTGAACCTCACCCTGAATATACAGTCACTCTGTACGGTTAAACAGTGAGTGACCCTCACCCTGAATATACATTCACTCTGTACAGTTACCCAGTGAGTTACCCTTACCCTGAATATACAGTCACTCTGTACAGTTACACAGTGAGTGACCCTCACCGTGAAAAAACAGTCACTCTGTACAGTGACACTCTGAGAGACCCTTACCATGAATAAACAGTCACTCTGAACAGTGACACAGTGAGTGGCCCTCACCCTGAATAAACAGTCACTCAGTACAGTTACACAGTGAGTGACCCTCACCCTGAATAAACAGTGACTCTTTACAGTTACACAGCGAGTGACTCTTAACTGAATGAACAGTCACTCTGTACAGATAATCAGTGAGTGACCTTCACCCTGAATAAACAGTCACTCTGTACAGTTACACAGTGAGAGACCTTCACCCTGAATAAACAGTGACTCTGTACAGTTACATAGTGAGTGATGCTTACCTGAATAAACAGTCACTCTGTACAGTGAAACACTGAGTGACCCTCTCCCTGAATAAACAGTCACTCTGTACAGTTACACAGTGAGTGATCCTTACCCTGAATAAACACACACTCTCTACAGAGACACAGTGAGTGAACCTCACCTTGAATAAAAAGTCACTCTGTACAGTTACACAGTGATTGACCCTCACACTGAATATACAGTCACTCTATATAGTTGCATAGTGTGTGACCCTCACCCTGACTATACGGTCACTCTTTACAGTGACACAGTGAGAGCCCCTCAACCTGAATGAACAGTCACTCAGTACAGGTACACAGTGAGTGACCCTCACCCTGAATAAACATTCACTCTGTACATTAACACTTTGTGTGACCCTCACCCTGAATAAAAAGTCACTCTGTACAGCTACACAGTGAGAGACCCTCAACCTGAATGAACAGTCACTCAGTACAGGTACACATTGAGTGACCCTCACCCTGAATAAACAGTGACTCTGTACAGTTACACAGTGTTTAACGCTTACCTGAATATGCAGTCACTCTGTAGAGTGACACACTGAGTGACCCTTTTCCCTCAATAAACAGTCACTCTATACAGTTACACAGTGAGTGAATCTTAACCTGAATAAACAGTCACTCAGTACAGTGACACAGTGAGTGATCCTCACCCTGGATAAACAGTCACTCGGTACAGTTACACAGCGAGTGACCCTCACCCTGAAGATACATTCACTCTGAACAGTTAAGCAGTGTGCGACCCTCACCCTGAATATGCAGTCACTCTGTACAGTTACGCAGGTGGTGGCCCTCACCCTGAATAAACATTCACTCTGTACAGTGACACAGTGAGTGACCCTCACCCTGAATAAACAGTCACTCTCTACAGTTACACAGTGGGTGGACCTCAACCTGAATAAACAGTCACTCTATACAATTACACAGTGAGTGAACCTCACTCCTAATAAACACTCACTCTGTACAGGTACAGATTGAGTGACCCTCACCTTGAATAAACAGTCACACTGTACTGAGACACAGTGAGTGACACTCACCCTGAATAAACAGTGACTCTGTACAGTTACACAGTGAGTGACACTCACCATGAATAAACACTCACTCTGTACAGTGACACAGTGAATGACCATCACCCGGAATAAACAGTCACTCTGTACAGTTATACAGATAGTGACCCTCTCCCTGAATAAACACTCACTCTGTACAGTGACACAGTGAGTGTCCCTCACCCTGAATAAACAGTCACTCTGTACAGTGACACAGTGATTGGCCCTCACACTGAATAAACGGTCACTCTGTACATTTACACAGTGGGTGGCCCTCACCCTGAATAAACAGTCACTCTGTACAGTAACACAGTGAGTGACCCTCACCCTGAATATACAGTCACTCTGTACAGTTACAGAGTGAGTGTCCCTCACCCTGAATAAACACACACTCTGTACAGTGACACAGTGAGTGAACCTCACCCTGAATAAACACTCACTCTGTACAGTTACACAGTGAGTGACCCTCACCCTGTATTTACTGTCACTCAGTACAGTAACACAGTGAGTGACCCTCACCCTGTATATACTGTCACTCTGTACCGTGACACAGTGAGTGGCCCTCACACTGAATAAAGGGTCACTCTGTACATTTACACAGTGGGTGGCCCTCACCCTGAATAAACAGTCACTCTGTACAGTAACACAGTGAGTGACCCTCACCCTGAATATACAGTCACTGTGTACAGTTACAGAGTGAGTGTCCCTCACCCTGAATAAACACACACTCTGTACAGTGACACAGTGAGTGAACCTCACCCTGAATAAACACTCACTCTGTACAGTTACACAGTGAGTGACCCTCACCCTGTATTTACTGTCACTCAGTACAGTAACACAGTGAGTGACCCTCACCCTGTATATACTGTCACTCTGTACCGTGACACAGTGAGTGGCCCTCACACTGAATAAAGGGTCACTCTGTACACTTACACAGTGGGTGGCCCTCACCCTGAATAAACAGTCACTCTGTACAGTAACACAGTGAGTGACCCTCACCCTGAATATACAGTCACTGTGTACAGTTACAGAGTGAGTGTCCCTCACCCTGAATAAACACACACTCTGTACAGTGACACAGTGAGTGAACCTCACCCTGAATAAACACTCACTCTGTACAGTTACACAGTGAGTGACCCTCACCCTGTATATACTGTCACTCTGTACAGTGACACAGTGAGTGGCCCTCAACATGAATAAAGGGTCACTATGTACAGTTACACAGTGGGTGGCCCTCACCCTGAATAAAAAGTCACGATGTTCAGTTACACTGCGAGTGACCCTCACCCTGAATAAACAGTCACTCTGTACAGTTAAACAGTGAGTGAACTTCACCCTGAATATACAGTCACTCTGTACAGTTAAACAGTGAGTGACCCTCACCCTGAATATACATTCACTCTGTACATTTACCCAGTGAGTGACCCTTACCCTGAATATACAGTCACTCTGTACAGTTACACAGTGAGTAACCTTCAATCTGAATATAATTTCACTCTGTACAGTTACCCAGTGAGTGACCCTCACCCTGAACATACAGTCAATCTGTACAGTTACACAGAGAGTTACCCTCACCGTGAAAAAGCAGTCACTCTGTACAGTGACACTCTGAGTGACCCTTACTATGAATAAACAGTCACTCTGAACAGTGACACAGTGAGTGGCCCTCACCCTGAATAAACAGTCAGTCTGTACAGTGACACAGTGAGTGACGCTTACCTGAATAAAAATTCACTCTGTACAGTGACACACTGAGTGACCCACTCCCTGAATAAACAGTCACTCTGTACAGTTACACAGTGAGTGATCCTTACCCCGAATAAACAGTCACTCTGTACAGTTACCCAGTGAGTGACCCTCACCCTGAATAAACAGTCACTCTGTACAGTCAAACAGTGGGTGGCCCTCACCCTGAATAAACAATCACTCCATACAGTTACACAGTGAGTGACCCTCACCCTGAATAAACAGTTACTCTGTACCGTGACACAGTGAGAGACCCTCAACCTGAATAAACATTTACTCAGTACAGTTACACAGTGAGTGAACCTCACCCTGAATAAACAGTCACTCTGTGCAGTGAAACTACGAGTGACCCTCACCCTGAATAAACAGTCACTCTGTACAGTTACAAAGTGAGTGACCCTCACCCTGAATAAACAGTCACTCTGTACAGTTAAACGGTAGGTGCCCCTCACCCTGAATAAACAGTCACTCTTTACAGTTACACAGTGAGTGACCCTCACCCTGAATAAAAGGTCACTCTGTACAGTGACACACTGACTGACCCTCTCCCTGAATAAAGTGTCACTCTCTACACTGACACATTGAGTGACCCATACCCTGACTAAAAAGTCACTCTGTACAGTTACACAGTGAGTGTCCCTCACCCTGAATATACAGTCAAACTGTACAGTGAAACAGTGAGTGGCCCTCACCCTGAATAAACAGTCACTCTGTACAGTTACACAGTTGGTGGCCCTCACCCTGAATAAACAGTCACTCTATACAGTTACAAAGTGAGTGATCCTCACCCTGAATAAACAGTCACTTTGTACAGTTACACAGTGAGAGACCCTCAACCTGAATAAACAGTCACTCAGTACAGTTACACAGTGAGTGTCCATCACCCTGAATAAAAAGTGACTCTTCACAGTTACACAGTGAGTGACGCTTACCCTGAATAAACAGTCACTCTGTACAGTGATACACTGAATGAGCCTCTCCCTGAATAAACATTGACTCTATACAGTTACACAGTGAGTGATCAGTACCCTGAATAAACACTCACTCTGTACAGTGACACATTGAGTGACCCTCACCCTGAATAAACAGTCAATCTTACAGTTGCACAGTGATTGACCCTGACCCAGAATATACATTCTCTCTGAACAGTTACACAGAGAGTGACCCTCACCCTGAATATACAGTCACTCTGTAGTTACGTATTGGGTGGCACTTACCCTGAATAAAAAGTCACTCTGTACAGTGACACAGTGAGTGAACCTCACCCGGAATAAACACTCACTCTGTACAGTTACACTGTGGGTGAACCTCACCCTGAATAAACAGTCACTCTGTACAGTGACACAGTGAGTGACCCTCACCCTGAATAAAAACTCACTCTGTACAGTTACACAGTGAGTGGCCCTCACCCTGAATAAACAGTCACTCTGTACACTGACACAGTGAGTGACCCTCACCCTGAATAAGTACTCACTCTGTACAGGTACACAGTGAGTGACCCTCACCTGAATATACTGTCACTCTGTACAGTTACACAGTGAGTGACCCTCAAACTGAATAAACAGTCACTCTGTACAGTGACAAAGTGACTGACACCTACCTGAATGAACAGTCACTCTGTACAGTGACACGGTGAGTGAACCTCACCCTGAATAAACAGACACGCTGTACAGTGACACAGTGAGTGACCCTCACCATGAATAAACAGTCACTCTGTACAGCTACACAGTGATTGAACCTCACCCTGTATGTACAGTCATTCTGTACAGTGACACAGTGAGTGGCCCTCACCCTGAATAAACAGTCACTCTGTACAGTTAAACAATGGGTGGCCCTCAACCTGAATAAACAGTCACTCTGTACACTTACACAGTGAGTGACCCTCACACTGAATAAACAGTCACTCTGTGCAGATAATCAGTGAGTGACCCTCACCCTGAATAAACAGTGACTCTGTACAGTTACACAGTGATTAACGCTTACCTGAATACGCAGTCACTCTGTACAGTGACACACGGAGTGGCCCTCACCCTCAATAAGCAGTCACTCTATACAGTTACACAGTGAGTGAATCTTACCCTGAATAAACAGTCACTCAGTACAGTGACACAGTGAGTTACCCTCACCCTGGATAAACAGTCACTCTGTACAGTTACACAGTGAGTGACCCGCACCCTGAATATACATTCACTCTGAACAGTTAAACAGTGAGCGACGCTCACCCTGAATATGCAGTCACTCTGTACAGTAACGCAGGAGGTGGCCCTCACCCTGAATAAACATTCACTCTGTACAGTGACACAGTGAGTGACCCTCACCCTGAATAAACAGTCACTCTCTACAGTTACACAGTGGGTGGCCCTCACCCTGAATAAACAGTCACTCTATTCAATTACACAGTGAGTGAAACTCACCCCTAATAAACACTCACTCTGTACAGTTACACAATGAGTGAACCTCACCCTGAATAAACAGTCACACTGTACAGAGACACCGTGAGTAACTCTCACCCTGAATAAACAGTGACTCTGTACAGTGACACAGTGAATGACCATCACCCGGAATAAACAGTCACTCTGTACAGTTACATAGTGAGTGACACTCACCCAGAATAAACAGTCACTCTGTACAGTGACACAGTGACTGACCCTTACCCTGAATAAACAGTCACTCTGTACAGTGACACGGTGAGTGAACCTCACCCTGAATAAACAGACACGCTGTACAGTGACACAGTGAGTGACCCTCACCATGAATAAACAGTCACTCTGTACAGTTACACAGTGAGTGACCCTCACCCTGTATATACAGTCGCTCTGTACACTTACACAGTGAGTGAACCTCACACTGAATAAACAGTTACTCTGTGCAGATAATCAGTGAGTGACCCTCACCCTGAATAAACAGCCACTCTGTACAGTTACACAGTGAGTGACCTTCACCCTGAATAAACAGTGAATCTGTACAGTTACACAGTGAGTGATCCTCAACCTGAATAAACAGTGACTCTGTACAGTTACACAGTGAGTGATGCTTACCTGAATAAACAGTCACTCTGTACAGTGAAACACTGAGTGACCCTCTCCTTAACCTGAATAAACACACACTCTCTACAGAGACACAGTGAGTGAACCTCACCTTGAATAAACAGTCACTCTGTACCGTTACACAGTGAGTGACCCTCACACTGAGTATAAAGTCACTCTATACAGTTGCACAGTGTGTGACCCTCACCCTGACTATACGGTCACTCTTTACAGTGACACAGTGAGAGCCTCTCAACCTGAATGAACAGTCACTCATTACAGGTACACTCTGTACTGTTACAAAGTGAGTGACCCTCTCCCTGAATAAACAGTCACTCTGTACAATTACACAGTGAGTGACGCTGACCTGAATACACAGTCAGTCTGTACAGTGACACACTGAATGACACTCTCCCTGAATAAACAGGGAGTTTATATAGTTACACAGTGAGTGAACCTTACCCTGAATAAAGACTCACTGTGTACAGTGACACAATGAGTTACCCTCACACTGAATAGACAGTCACTCTGTACAGTTACACAGTGAGTGACTCTCAACCTGAATATACAGTCACTCTGAACTGTTACACAGTGCGTGACCCTCACCCTGAATATATTGTCACTCTGTACAGTTACGCAGTGGGTGGCCCTCACCCTGAATAAACAGACACTCTGTACAGTGACACAGTGAGTGACCCTCACCCTGAATAAACAGTCACTCTGTACAGTTACACAGCTGGTGGCCCTTACCCTGAATAAGCAGTCACTCTATACAATTACACAGTGAGTGACCCTCACACTGAATAAACGATCATTCTGTACAGGTATATAGTGAGTGACGATCACCCTGAATAAACAAACACTCTGTACAGTTACACATTGAGTGACACTGACCCTGAATAAACAGTCACACTGTACAGTTACACAGTGAGTGACCCTCACACTGAATGAACACTCACTCTATACAGTTACACAGTGAATGACCATCACCCTTAATAAACAGTCACTCTGTACAGTTACACAGTGAGTGACCCTCACCCTGAATAAACAGTCACTCTGTACACTTACACAGTGAGTGACGCTCATCCTGATTAAACAGTCACTCTGTACAGTGACACAGTGAGTGACCAGTTCCCTGAATAAACAGTTACTCTAAACAATGAAACAGTGAGTGAACCTCACCCTGAATAAACACTCACGCAGTACAGTGACACAGTGAGTGACCCTCACCCTGAATAAACAGTCACTCTGTACAGTTACACAGTGAGTGAACCTCACACTGTTTATACAGTCACTCTGTACAGTGACACACTGAGTGACCCTTACCCTGAATAAACTGCAAGACTGTACACTGACTCAGTGAGTGACCGTCACCCTGAATAAACTGTAACTCTGTACACTGACACAGTGAGTGACCCTCACCCTGAATAAACTGTAACTCTGTACACTGACACAGTGAGTGACCCTCACCCTGAATAAACAGTCACTCTGTACAGTGACACCGTGACTGATCCGTATCCTGAATAAACAGTCACTCTGTACAGTTACACAGTGAGTGACCCTCACCCTCTATATACAGTCACTCTGTACAGTTAAACACTGAATGACCCTCACCCTAAATAAACAGTCACTCTGTACATTGACACTGTGAGTGATCCTTACCCTGAACAAACACTCACTCTGTACAGTGACACAGTGAATGGCCCTCACCATGAATAAACAGTCACTCTGTACAGTTACACAGTGACTGTCCCTCACCCTGAATATACAGTCACTCTGTACAGTTACACACTGAGTGACCCTCTCCCTGAATAAACAATCACTCTATACAGTGACACAATGAGTGGCCCTCACCCTGAATAAACACTCAATCTGTACAGTTACACAGTGAGTGACCCTCACCCAGAATAAACTGACACTCTGTACAGTTAAAGAGTGAGTGTCCCTCAACCTGAATAAACAGTGACTGTGCAGTTTCACAGTAAGCGACGCTTACCTGAATAAACAGTCACTCTGTACATTTACACAGTGAGTGACCCTCACCCTGAATATACAGTCACTCTTTTCAGTTACACAGTGTGTGATCCTCACCATGAATAAACAGTCACTCTGTACAGTTACACAGTGAGTGATCCTTACCCTGAATAAACACTCACTCTGTAGAGTGACACGGTGAGTGACCCTCACCCCGAATAAAGAGTCACTCTCTACAGTGACACAGTGAGTGACCCTCATCCTGAATAAACAGTCACTCTGTACAGTTACACAGTGAGTGACCCTCACACTGTTTATACAGTCACTCTGTACAGTGACACACTGAGTGACCCTTACCCTGAATAAACTGCAACACTGTACAATGACACAGTGAGTGACCCTCACCCTGAATAAACTGTAACTCTGTACACTGACACAGTGAGTGACCCTCACCCTGAATAAACTGTAACTCTGTACACTGACACAGTGAGTGACCCTCACCCTGAATAAACAGTCACTCTGTACAGTGACACCGTGACTGATCCGTATCCTGAATAAACAGTCACTGTGTCCAGTTACGCAGTGACTGATCCTTACCCTGAATAAACACTCACTCTGTACAGTGACACAGTGAGTGACCCACAACCCGAATAAACAGTCACTCTGTACAGTGACACAGTGAGTGATCCTCATCCTGAATAAACATTCACTCTGTATAGTTACACAGTGAGTGACCCTCACCCTGAATATACAGTCACTCTATACAGTGACACAGTGAGTGGCCCTCACCCTGAATAAACACTCAATCTGTACAGTAACACAGTGAGTGACCCTCACCCTGAATAAACTGACACTCTGTACAGTTAAACAGTGAGTGACCCTAAAACTGAATAAACAGTGACTGTGCAGTTTCACAGTAAGTGACGCTTACCTGTATAAACAGTCACTCTGTACAATGACACAGTGAGTGACCCTTACCCTGAATAAACAGTCACTCAGTACAGTTACACAGTGTGTGACCCGCACCCTCAATAAAAAGTCACTCTGAACAGTGACACAGTGAGTGATCCTCATCCTGAATAAACATTCACTCTGTACAGTTACACAGTGAGTGACCCTCACCCTGAATATACAGTCACTATGTACAGTTACACACTGAGTGATCCTCACCCTGATTAAACAGTCACTCTGTACGAAGACACAATGAGCGGCCCTCACCCTGAATAAACAGTCACTCTGTACAGTTCCACAGTGGGTGGCCCTCATCCTGAATAAACAGTCACTCTATACAGTAACACATTGAGTGAACCTCACCCTGAATAAACATTTACTCTGTACAGTTACACAGTGAGTGACGGTTACCTGAATACACAGTCAGTCTGTACAGTGACACACTGAGTGACCATCTCCCTGAATAAACAGTCACTCTATACAGTTACACAGTGAGGGAAGCTTACCCTGAATAAAAACTCACTCTGTACAGTGACACAGTGAGTTACCCTCACTTTGAATAAACAGTCACTCTGTACAGTTACACAGTGAGTGACCATCACCCTGAATATACAGTCACTCTGAACAGTTAGACAGTGAGTGACCCTCACCCTGAATATACTGTCACTCTGTACAGTTACGCAGTGGGTGGCCCACACCCTGAAAAAAAAATCACTCTGTACAGTGACACAGTGAGTGACCCTCACACTGAATAAACAGTCACTCTGTACAGTTACACAGTGAGAGACCCTCAACCTGAATAAAGAGTCACTCAGTACAGTTACATAGTGAGTGACCCTCGCCCTGAATAAAAAGTCACACTGTACAGTGACACAGTGAGTGACCATCACCTTGAATAAACAGTCACTCTGTACAGTTACACAGTGAGTGACCCTCACCCTGAATAAACAGTCACTCTGTACAGTTACACAGTGAGTGAATCTTTCCCTGAATTAACAGTCACTCTAAACATTGACACAGTGAATGAAACTCACCCTGAATAAACACTCACGCAGTGCAGTTAAACAGTGAATGACCCTCGCCCTGAATAAACAGTCACTCTGTACAGTTACACAGTAAATGACCCTCACCCTGTTGATACAGTCACTCTGTACAGTGACACAGTGAGTGGCCCTCACCCTGAATAAAGAGTCACTGTGTACAGTTACACAGCGGGTGGCCCTCATCCTGAATAAACAGTCACTCTGTACAGTAACACAGTGAGAGACCCTCAACCTGAATAAACAGTCACTCTATACAGTTTCACAGTGAGTGACCCTCATACTGAATATACAGTCACTCTGCACAGTTACACAGTGAGTGACCCTCACCCTGAATAAACAGTGACTCTGTACAGTTACACAGTGAGTGATGCTTACTTGAATACACAGTCAGTCAGTCTGTACAGTGACACACTGAGTGACCCTTACCCTGAATAAACTGTAACTCTGTACACTGACACAGTGAGTGACCCTCACCATGAATAAACAGTCACTCGGTACAGTGACACCGTGAGTGACACTCATCCTGAATACACAGTAACTCAGTACAGTTACACAGTGAGTGACCCTCACCCTGAATATACAGTCACTCTGTACAGTTACACACTGAGTGACCCTCACGCTGAATAAACAGTCACTCTCTACAGTGACACAGTGAGAGATCCTTACCCTGAATAAACACTCACTCTGTACAGTGTCACAGTGAATGACCTTCACGCTGAATAAACATTCACTCTGTAGAGTTACACAGTGAGTGTCCCTCACCCTGAATATACAGACACTCTGTACAGTTACACACTGATTGAACCTCACCCTGAATAAACAGTCACTCTGTATATTTACACAGTGGGTGGCCCTCATCCTGAATAATCAGTCACTCTATACAGTGACACAGTGAGTGGCCCTCAACCTGAATAAACACTCACTCTGTACAGATACACAGTTAGTGACCCTCACCCTGAATAAACAGACACTCTGTACAGTTACACAGTGAGTGACCCTCAGCCTTAATAAACAGTGACTGTGCAGTTACTCAGTAAGTGTCGCTCACCTGAATAACCAGTCACTCTGTACAGTGACACACTGACAGAGTCTCTCCCTGAATAAAGAGTAACTCTGTACAGTTACACAGTGAATGATCCTTAACCTGAATAAACACTGACTCTGTACAATGTCACAGTGAGTGACCCTCATCCTGAATAAACAATCACTCTGTCAGTTACACAGTGAGTGACCCTCACCCTGTATATAAAGTCACTCTATACAGTGACACAGAGAGTGGCCCACACACTGAATAAAGGGTCACTCTGTACAGTTACACAGTGGGTGGCCCTCACCCTGAAGAGACAGTCTGTCTGTACAGTTACACAGTGAGTAAACCTCACCAGAATAAACAGTCACTCTGTACAGATAATCAGTGAGTGACCCTCACCCTGAATAAGCAGTCACTCTGTTCAGTTACACAGTGTGTGACCCTTACCCTGAATACACATTCACTCTGTACAGTTACACTGTGAGTGACCCTCACCCTGAATAAACAATCATTCTGTACAGTTACACAATGGGTGGCCCTCACCCTGAATAAACAGTCACTCAGTACAGTTACACAGTGAGTGACACTCACCCTGAATAAACAGTCACTCTGTACTGTGAGACAGTGAGTGAACCTGACGCTGAATAAACACTCACGCTGTACAGTGACACAGTGAGTGACCCTCACCCTGTATGTACAGTCACTCTGTACTGTGATACAGGGAGTGGCCCTCACCCTGAATAAAGGTTCACTCTGTAGAGTAACACAGTGGGTGGACCTCACCCTGAATAAACAGTCACTCTGTACAGTTACACAGTGAGTGACGCTCACCCTGAATAAACAGTCACTCTGTACAGTTACACAGTGAGTGACCTTCACCCTGAATAAACAGTGACTCTGTCCACTAACACAGCGAGTGACCCTCACCCTGAATATACAGTCATTCTGTACACTTACCCAGTGAGTGACGCTTACCTGAATAAACAGTCACTCTGTACAGTGACACAGTGAGTGACTCTCACCGTGAAAAAACAGTCAGTCTGTACAGTGGCACAGTGAGTGGCCCTCACCCTGAATAAACAGTCACTCTGTACAGTTACACAGTGTGTGGCCCTCAACCTGAATAAACAGTCACTCTGTACAGTGACACAGTGAGTGGCCCTCAACCTGAATAAACAGTCACTCTGTATATTTACACAGTGGGTGGCCCTCATCCTGAATAATCAGTCACCCTATACAGTTACACAGTGAGTGACCTTCACCCTGATTAAACAGTGACTCTGTCCATTCACACAGCGAGTGACCCTCACCCTGAATATACAGTCACTCTGTACACTTACCCAGTGAGTGACGCTTACCTGAATAAACAGTCACTCTGTACAGTGACACACTGAGGGACCCTTACCCTGAATAAACAGGATCTCTGTTAAGTGACACAGTGAGTGACCCTCACCCTGAATAAACTGTCACTCTGTACAGTGACACAGTGAGTGACCCACATCCTGACTAAACAGTCACTCTGTACAGTTACACAGTGAGTGATCCTCTCCCTGAATAAACAGTCACTCTGTACAAATACGCAGTGAGTGACCCACACAGTGAAAAAACATTCACTCTGAACAGTGACACACTGAGTGAACCTTACCCTGAATAAACTGTCACTGTGTAGAGTGACACATTGAGTTACCCTCATTGTGAATAAACAGTCACTCTGTACCGTTACACAGTGACTGAACCTCAACCTGAATATACAGTCACTCTGTACAGTGACATAGAGAGTGGCCCTCACCCTGAAGAAACAGTCACTCTGTACAGCGACACAGTGAGTGACCCTCATCCTGAATAAACAGTTACTCTGTACAGTTACAGTGAGTGACCCTCACCCTGAATATACAGTCACTCTGTACAGTTAAACAGTGAGTGACCCTCACCCTGACTAATCAGTCACTCAGTACAGTTACACAGTGAGAGACCCTCACCATGAATAAACAGTGACTCTTTACAGTTACACAGCGAGTGATGCTTACCTGAATAAACTTTCACTCTCTACAGTGACACACTGAGTGACCCTCTCCCTGAATAAACAGTCACTCTATACACTTACACAGTGATTGATCCTTACCCTGAATAAAAAACCACTCTCTACAGTGACACAGTGAGTGACCCTCAACCTGAATACCCAGTCACTCTGTACACTTACACAGTGGGTGACCTTCACCCTGAATATACAGACACACTGAACAGTTAAACAGTGAGTGACCCTCACCCTGAATAAACAGTCACTCTGTACAGTAATACAGAGAGCGACACTCACCCTGCATAAACATTCACTCTGCACAGCTACACAGTGAGTGACCCTCACCCTGAAAAAACAGTCACTCTGTACGGTGACACAGTGAGTGACCCTCACCCTGAATAAACAGTGACTCTGTACAGTTAGACAGTGAGTGAAACTCACCCTGAATAAACACTCACTCTGTAAAGTGACACAGTGAATGACCATCACCCTGAATAAACAGTCGCTCTGTACAGTTGCACAGTGAGTGAACCTCACCCTAAACAAACCGTCACTCTGTCCAGTGACACAGTGAGTGACCCTTACCCTCAATAAACAGTCACTCTGTACAGTGACACAGTGAGTGAACCTTACCCTCAATAAACATTCACACTGTACAGTGACACAGTGAGTGACCCTCACCCTGAATAAACAGTAACTCTGTACAGTTACAAAGTGAGTGACCCTCACCCTGTATATACTGTCACTCTGTACAGTGACATAGTGAGTTGCCCTCACACTGAATAAAGGGTCACTCTGTTCAGTTACACAGTGGGTGGCCTTCACCCTGAATAGACAGTCTTTCTGTAGATTTACACAGTGAGTGACCCTCACCGTGAATAAACAGTCACTCTGTACAGATAATCAGTGAGTGACCCTCACCCTGAATAAGCATTCACTCTGTAGAGTTACACATTGAGTGACCCTCACCCTGAATATACATTCACTCTCAACAGTTACACAGTGAGTGACCCTCACCCTGAATAAACAGTCATTCTGTACAGTTACACAGTGGGTGGCCCTCACCCTGAATAAACAGTCACTCAGTACAGTTACACAGTGAGTGACCCTCACCCTGAAGAAACAGTCACTCTGTACAGTGACACAATGAGTGACCCTTACCCTGAATACACAGTAACTCTGTACAGTGACACAGTGAGTGGCCCTCACCCTGAATAAAGAGTCACTGTGTACAGTTACACAGTGGGTGGCCCTAACCCTGAATAAACAGTCACTCTGTACAGTTACACAGTGAGAGATCCTCAACCTGATTAAACAGTCACTCTACACAGTTACACAGTGAGTGACAGTCACACTGGATAAAGAGTCACTCTGTACAGTTACACAGTGAGAGAACATCAACCTGAATAAACAGTCACTCAGTACAGTTACACAGTGAGTGAACCTCACCCTGAATAAACAGTGACTCTGTACAGTTACACAGTGAGTGATGCTTACCTGAATACACAGTCAGTCTGTACAGTGACACACTGAGTGACCCCCACACTGAATAAACTGTAAATATGTACACTGACAAAGTGAGTGACCCTCATCCTGAATAAAAAGTCACTCTGTACAGTTACACAGTTAGTGAGCCTTCCCCTGAATATACAGTCACTCTGTACAGTTACACACTGAGTGACCCTCACCCTGAATAAAAGGTCAATCTGTACAGTGACACTGTGAGTGATCTTGACCCTGAATAAACACTCACTCTGCACAGTGACACAGTGAATGACCCTCACCATGAATAAACATTCACTCTGTACAGTTACACAGTGACTGTCCCTCACCCTTAATATATGGTCACTCTGTACAGTTACACAGTGAGTGACCCTCACCCTGAATAAACAGTCACTCTATACAGTGACACAGTGAGTGGCCCTCACCTTGAATAAACACTCACTCTGTATAGTTACACAGTGAGTGACCCTCACCCTGAATAAACTGACTCTCTGTACAGTTAAACAGTGAGTGACCCTCAACCTGAATAAACAGCGACTGTGCAGTTACACATAAGTGACGCTTACCTGAATAAACAGTCACTCTGTACAATGACACAGTGAGTGACCCTCACCCTGAATAAGCAGTCACTCTGTACATTTACACAGTGAGTGAACCTCACCCTGAATATACAGTCACTCTGTACAGTTATACAGTGTGTGACATTCACCCTGAATAAACAGTCACTTCGTACAGTTACACAGTGACTGATCCATACCCTGAATAAACACTCATACTTTAGAGTGACACAGTGAGTGACCCTCACCCCGAATAAAGAGACACTCTCTACAGTGACACAGTGAGTGTCCCTCACCCTGAATAAACAGTCACTCTGTACAGTTCCACAGTGGGTTGCCCTCATCCTGAATAAACAGTCACTCTATACAGTAACACATTGAGTGACCCTCACACTGAATAAACAATCACTCTGTACAGTTACACAGTGAGAGAACCTCAACCTGAATAAACAGTCACTAAGTACAGTTACATAGTGAGTGAAACTCACCCTGAATAAACAGTGACTCTGTACAGTTACACAGTGAGTGACGCTTACCTGAATACACATTCAGTCTGTACAGTGACAAACTGAGTGACCATCTCCCTGAATAAACAGTCACTCTATACAGTTACACAGTGAGCGAAGTTTACCCTGAATAAACACACACTCTGTCCAGTGACACAGTGAGTTACCCTCACCTTGAATAAACAGTCACTCTGTACAGTTACACAGTGAGTGACCCTCACCCTGAATATACAGTCACTCTGAACAGTTAGACAGTGAGTGACACTCACCCTAAATATACTGTCACTCTGTACAGTTAGGCAGTGGGTGGCCCTCACCCTGAAAAAAAAATCACTCTGTACAGTGACACAGTGAGTGACCCTCACCCGGAATAAACAGTCTCTCTGTACAGTTACACAGTGTGTGGCCCTCACCCTGAATAAACAGTCACTCTGTACAGTTACACAGAGAGAGACCCTCAACCTGAATAAACAGTCACTCTATACTGTTACACAGTGAGTGACCCTCACACTGGATAAAGAGTCACTCTGTCCAGTTACACAGTGAGAGAACATCAACCTGAATAAACTGTCACTCAGTACAGTTACACAGTGAGTGACCCTCACCCTGAACAAACAGTCACTCTGTACAGTGACACAATGTGTGATCCTCACCCGGAATAAACAGTCACGCTGTCCAGTTACGCAGTGAGTGATCCTTACCCTGAATAAAAACTCACTCTGTATAGTGACACAGTGAGTGACCCACAACCCGAATAAACAGTCACTGTGTACAGCGACACAGTGAGTGATCCTCATCCTGAATAAACATTCAATCTGAACAGTTACACAGAAGTGACCCTCACCCTGAATATACAGTCACTCTGTACAGTTACACACTGAGTGACCCTCACCCTGAATAAATCGTCAGTCTGTACGGTGACACAGTGAGTGTCCCTCACACTGAATAAACAGTCACTCTGTACAGTTCCACAGTGGGTTGCCCTCATCCTGAATAAACAGTCACTCTGTACACTGACACATTGAGTGACACTGACCCTGAATAAACAATCACTCTGTACACTGACACATTGAGTGACACTGACCCTGAATAAACAATCACTCTGTACACTGACACACTGAGTGACACTGACCCTGAATAAACAGTCACACTGTACAGTTACACAGAGAGTGACCCTCACTCTGAATAAACAGTCACTCTGTACAGTTAAACAGTGAGTGACCCTAACCCTGAATAAAAAGTCACTCTGTACAGTGACACAGAGAGTGGCCCTCACCCTGAATAAACAGTCACTCTGTACATTTACAAAGTGAGTAGCCCTCACCCTGAATAAACAGTCACTCTGTACGGTGACACAGTGAGTGTCCCTCACCCTGAATAAACAGTCACTCTGTACAGTTCCACAGTGGGTTGCCCTCATCCTGAATAAACAGTCACTCTATACAGTAACACATTGAGTGACCCTCACACTGAATAAACAATCACTCTGTACAGTTACACAGTGAGAGAACCTCAACCTGAATAAACAGTCACTAAGTACAGTTACATAGTGAGTGAAACTCACCCTGAATAAACAGTGACTCTGTACAGTTACACAGTGAGTGACACTTACCTGAATACACATTCAGTCTGTACAGTGACACACTGAGTGACCATCTCCCTGAATAAACAGTCACTCTATACAGTTACACAGTGAGCGAAGTTTACCCTGAATAAACACACACTCTGTCCAGTGACACAATGAGTTACCCTCACCTTGAATAAACAGTCACTCTGTACAGTTAAACAGTGAGTGACCCTCAACCTGAATATACAGTCACTCTGAACAGTTAGACAGTGAGTGACCCTCACCCTAAATATACTGTCACTCTGTACAGTTAGGCAGTGGGTGGCCCTCACCCTGAAAAAAAAATCTCTCTGTACAGTTACACAGTGTGTGGCCCTCACCCTGAATAAACAGTCACTCTGTACAGTTACACAGAGAGAGACCCTCAACCTGAATAAACAGTCACTCTATACTGTTACACAGTGAGTGACCCTCACACTGGATAAAGAGTCACTCTGTCCAGTTACACAGTGAGAGAACATCAACCTGAATAAACAGTCACTCAGTACAGTTACACAGTGAGTGAACCTCACCCTGAATAAACAGTGACTCTGTACAGTTACACAGTGAGTGACGCTTACCTGAATACACAGTCAGTCTGTACAGTGACACACTGAGTGACCCTCACCCTGAATAAACAGTCACTCTGTACAGTGACACTGTGAGTGATCTTTACCCTGAATAAACACTCACTCTGCACAGTGACACAATGAATGACCCTCACCATGAATAAACATTCACTCTCTACAGTTACACAGTGACTGTCCCTCACCCTTAATATACATTCACTCTGTACAGTTACACACTGAGTGACCCTCACCCTGAATAAACAGTCACTCTATACAGTGACACAGTGAGTGGCCCACACCTTGAATAAACACTCACTCTGTACAGTTACACAGTGTGACCCTCACCCTGAATAAACTGACACTCTGTACAGATAAACAGTGAGTGACCCTCAACCTGAATAAACAGTGACTGTGCAGTTACACAGTAAGTGACGCTTACCTGAATAAACAGTCACTCTGTACAATGACACAGTGAGTGACCCTCACCCTGAATAAGCAGTCACTCTGTATATTTACACAGTGAGTGACCCTCACCCTGAATATACAGTCACTCTGTACAGTTATACTGTGTGTGACATTCACCCTGAATAAACAGTCACTTTGTACAGTTACACAGTGACTGATCCTTACCCTGAATAAATACTCACACTGTAGAGTGAAACAGTGAGTGACCCTCACCCCAAATAAAGAGTCACTCTCTACAGTGACACAGTGGGTGGCCCTTACCACGAATAAACACTCACTCTGTACAGTGACGCAGTGAGTGATCCTCATCCTGAATAAACATTCAATCTGAACAGTTACACAGAAGTGACCCTCACCCTGAATATACAGTCACTCTGTACAGTTGCACAATGAGTGACCCTCATCCTGGACAAACCGTCACTCTGTACGGTGACACAGTGAGTGTCCCTCACCCTGAATAAACAGTCACTCTGTACAGTTCCACAGTGGGTTGCCCTCATCCTGAATAAACAGTCACTCTATACAGTTACACATTGAGTGACCCTCACACTGAATAAACAATCACTCTGTACAGTTACACAGTGAGAGAACCTCAACCTGAATAAACAGTCACTAAGTACAGTTACATAGTGAGTGAAACTCACCCTGAATAAACAGTGACTCTATACAGTTACACAGTGATTGACGCTCACCTGAATACACAGTCAGTCTGTACAGTGACACACTGAGTGAACATCTCCCTGAATAAACAGTCACTCTATACAGTTACACAGTGAGCGAAGTTTACCCTGAATAAACACTCACTCTGTACAGTGACACAGTGAGTTACCCTCACCTTGAATAAACAGTCACTCTTTACAGTTACACAGTGAGTGACCCTCACCCTGAATATACAGTCACTCTGAACAGTTAGACAGTGAGTGACCCTCACCCTAAATATACTGTCACTCTGTACAGTTAGGCAGTGGGTGGCCCTCACCCTGAAAAAAAAATCACTCTGTACAGTGACACAGTGTGTGACCCTCACCCGGAATAAACAGTCTCTCTGTACAGTTACACAGTGTGTGGCCCTCACCCTGAATAAACAGTCACTCTGTTCAGTTAAACATTGAGTGATCTCACCCTGAATAAACAGTAACTCTGTACAGTGACTCAGTTAGTGACCCTCACCCTGAATAAACAGTAACTCTGTACAGTGACACAGTGAGTGACCTTTACCCTGAATAAACAGTGACTCTGTACAATTACACATTGAGTGACCCTCACCCTGAATAAACAGTGAATCTGTACTGTTACACAGTGTGTGGCCCTCACCCTGAATAAACAGTCACTCTGTTCAGTTAAACATTGAGTGATCTCACCCTGAATAAACAGTAACTCTGTACAGTGACTCAGTTAGTGACCCTCACCCTGAATAAACAGTAACTCTGTACAGTGACACAGTGAGTGACCTTTACCCTGAATAAACAGTGACTCTGTACAATTACACATTGAGTGACCCTCACCCTGAATAAACTGTGAATCTGTACTGTTACACAGTGAGTGACCCTCACCCTGAATAATCTGTCACTCTGTACAGTTACACAGTGAGTGACCCTCACCCTGAATAAACAGTAATTCTGTACAGTTACATAGTGAGTGACCCTCACACAGAATCAACAGTGACTCTGTACATTTACACAGTGAGTGACCCTCACCCTGAATAAAAGTCACTCTGTACAGTTACACAGTGAGTGACCCTCACCCAGAATAGACGGTCACTCTGTATATTTACACAGTGGGTGGCCCTCATCCTGAATAATCAGTCACTCTCTGCAGTTACACCGTGAGTGACCCCCACACTGAATAAACAGTCACTCTGTACAGATACACAGTGAGAGACCCTCAACCTGAATAAACAGTCACTCAGTACAGTTATATAGTGAGTGACCCTCACCCTGAATAAACACTCACTCTGTACAGTGACACAGTGAATGACCATAACCCTGAATAAACAGTAACTCTGTACAGTTACATAGCGAGTGACCCTCACCCTGAATCAACAGTGACTCTGTACATTTACAAGTGAGTGACTCTCACCCTGAATAAAAGTCACTCTGTACAGTTACACAGTGAGTGACCCTCACCCTGAATAAACGGTCACTCTGTACATTTACACAGTGGGTGGCCCTCATCCAGAATAATCAGTCACTTTCTGCAGTTACATCGTGAGTGACCCCCACACTGAATAAACAGTCACTCTGTACATTTACACAGTGAGAGACCCTCAACCTGAATAAACAGTCACTCAATACAGCTATATAGAGAGTGACCCTCACCCTGAATAAACAGTAACTCTGTACAGTTACACAGTGAGCGAAGTTTACCCTGAATAAACACTCACTCTGTACAGTGACAGAGTGAGTTACCCTCACCTTGAATAAACAGTCACTCTGAACAGTTAGACAGTGAGTGACCCTCACCCTAAATATACTGTCACTCTGTACAGTTAGGCAGTGGGTGGCCCTCACCCTGAAAAAAAAATCACTCTGTACTGTGACACAGTGAGTGACCCTCACCCGGAATAAACATTCTCTCTGTACAGTTACACAGTGTGTGGCCCTCACCCTGAATAAACAGTCACTCGAAACATTGACACAGTGATGAAACTCACCCTGAATAAACATTCACTCTGTACAGTTAAACATTGAGTGATCTCACCCTGAATAAACAGTAACTCTGTACAGTGACACAGTTAGTGACCCTCACCCTGAATAAACAGTAACTCTGTACAGTGACACAGTGAGTGACCTTTACCCTGAATAAACAGTGACTCTGTACAATTACACATTGAGTGAACCTCACCCTGAATAAACAGTGAATCTGTACAGTTACACAGTGAGTGACCCTCACCCTGAATAATCTGTCACTCTGTACAGTTACACAGTGAGTGACCCTCACCCTGAATAAACAGTAATTCTGTACAGTTACATAGTGAGTGACCCTCACACTGAATCAACAGTGACTCTGTACATTTACACAGTAAGTGACCCTCACCCTGAATAAAAGTCACTCTGTACAGTTACACAGTGAGTGACCCTCACCCTGAATAAACGGTCACTCTGTATATTTACACAGTGGGTGGCCCTCATCCTGAATAATCAGTCACTCTCTGCAGTTACACCGTGAGTGAGACCCACACTGAATAAACAGTCACTCTGTACAGTTACACAGTGAGAGACACTCACCCTGAATAAACAGTCACACTGTACAGTGACACAGTGAGTGACCCTCACCCTCAATAAACAGTGACTCTGTACATTTACACAGTGAGTGATCCTCACCCTGAATAAACACTCACTCTGTACAGTGACACAGTGAATGACCATAACCCTGAATAAACAGTAACTCTGTACAGTTACATAGTGAGTGACCCTCACCCTGAATCAACTGTGACTCTGTACATTTACACATTGAGTGACCCTCATCCTGAATAAAAGTCACTCTGTACAGTTACACAGTGAGTGACCCTCACCCTGAATAAACGGTCACTCTGTATATTTACACAGTGGGTGGCCCTCATCCTGAATAATCAGTCACTCTCTGCAGTTACATCGTGAGTGACCCCCACACTGAATAAACAGTCACTCTGTACATTTACACAGTGAGAGACCCTCAACCTGAATAAGCAGTCACTCAGTACAGTTATATAGTGAGTGACCCTCACCCTGAATAAACAGTCACACTGTACAGTTACACAGTGAGTGACCCTCACCCTGAATATACAGTCACTCTGAACAGTTAGACAGTGAGTGACCCTCATCCTAAATATACTGTCACTCTGTACAGTTAGGCAGTGGGTGGCCCTCACCCTGAAAAAAAAATCACTCTGTACTGTGACACAGTGAGTGACCCTCACCCGGAATAAACAGTCTCTCTAAACATTGACACAGTGAATGAAACTCACCCTGAATAAACATTCACTCTGTACAGTTAAACATTGAGTGATCTCACCCTGAATAAACAGTAACTCTGTACAGTGACACAGTGAGTGACCTTTACCCTGAATAAACAGTGACTCTGTACAATTACACATTGAGTGAACCTCACCCTGAATAAACAGTGAATCTGTACAGTTACACAGTGAGTGACCCTCACCCTGAATAATCTGTCACTCTGTACAGTTACACAGTGAGTGACCCTCACCCTGAATAAACAGTAATTCTGTACAGTTACATAGTGATTGACCCTCACACTGAATCAACAGTGACTCTGTACATTTACACAGTGAGTGACCCTCACCCTGAATAAAAGTCACTCTGTATATTTACACAGTGGGTGGCCCTCATCCTGAATAATCAGTCACTCTGTACAGTTACACAGTGAGTGACCCTCACCCTGAACAAACACTCACTCTGTACAGTGACACAGTGAATGACCATCACCCTGAATAAACAGTCACTCTGTACAGTTACACAGTGAGTGACCCTCACCCTGAATAAACAGTAACTCTGTACAGTGACACAGTGAGTGACCTTTACCCTGAATAAACAGTGACTCTGTACAATTACACATTGAGTGAACCTCACCCTGAATAAACAGTGAATCTGTACAGTTACACAGTGAGTGACCCTCACCCTGAATAATCTGTCACTCTGTACAGTTACACAGTGAGTGACCCTCACCCTGAATAAACAGTAATTCTGTACAGTTACATAGTGAGTGACCCTCACACTGAATCAACAGTGACTCTGTACATTTACACAGTAAGTGACCCTCACCCTGAATAAAAGTCACTCTGTACAGTTACACAGTGAGTGACCCTCACCCTGAATAAACGGTCACTCTGTATATTTACACAGTGGGTGGCCCTCATCCTGAATAATCAGTCACTCTCTGCAGTTACACCGTGAGTGAGACCCACACTGAATAAACAGTCACTCTGTACAGTTACACAGTGAGAGACACTCACCCTGAATAAACAGTCACACTGTACAGTGACACAGTGAGTGACCCTCACCCTCAATAAACAGTGACTCTGTACATTTACACAGTGAGTGATCCTCACCCTGAATAAACACTCACTCTGTACAGTGACACAGTGAATGACCATAACCCTGAATAAACAGTAACTCTGTACAGTTACATAGTGAGTGACCCTCACCCTGAATCAACTGTGACTCTGTACATTTACACATTGAGTGACCCTCATCCTGAATAAAAGTCACTCTGTACAGTTACACAGTGAGTGACCCTCACCCTGAATAAACGGTCACTCTGTATATTTACACAGTGGGTGGCCCTCATCCTGAATAATCAGTCACTCTCTGCAGTTACATCGTGAGTGACCCCCACACTGAATAAACAGTCACTCTGTACATTTACACAGTGAGAGACCCTCAACCTGAATAAGCAGTCACTCAGTACAGTTATATAGTGAGTGACCCTCACCCTGAATAAACAGTCACACTGTACAGTTACACAGTGAGTGACCCTCACCCTGAATATACAGTCACTCTGAACAGTTAGACAGTGAGTGACCCTCATCCTAAATATACTGTCACTCTGTACAGTTAGGCAGTGGGTGGCCCTCACCCTGAAAAAAAAATCACTCTGTACTGTGACACAGTGAGTGACCCTCACCCGGAATAAACAGTCTCTCTAAACATTGACACAGTGAATGAAACTCACCCTGAATAAACATTCACTCTGTACAGTTAAACATTGAGTGATCTCACCCTGAATAAACAGTAACTCTGTACAGTGACACAGTGAGTGACCTTTACCCTGAATAAACAGTGACTCTGTACAATTACACATTGAGTGAACCTCACCCTGAATAAACAGTGAATCTGTACAGTTACACAGTGAGTGACCCTCACCCTGAATAATCTGTCACTCTGTACAGTTACACAGTGAGTGACCCTCACCCTGAATAAACAGTAATTCTGTACAGTTACATAGTGATTGACCCTCACACTGAATCAACAGTGACTCTGTACATTTACACAGTGAGTGACCCTCACCCTGAATAAAAGTCACTCTGTATATTTACACAGTGGGTGGCCCTCATCCTGAATAATCAGTCACTCTGTACAGTTACACAGTGAGTGACCCTCACCCTGAACAAACACTCACTCTGTACAGTGACACAGTGAATGACCATCACCCTGAATAAACAGTCACTCTGTACAGTTACACAGTGAGTGACCCTCACCCTGACTAAACAGTCACTCTGTACATTTACACAGTGAGTGACCCTCACCCTGAATAAACAGTCACTCTGTACAGTGACACAGTGAGTGACCCTTTCCCTGAATAAACAGTCACTCTGAACATTGACACAGTGAGTGAACCTGACCCTGAAAAAACAGTCACGCAGTGCAGTTAAACAGTGAGTGACCATCACCCTGAATAAACAGTCACTCTGTACAGTTACACAGGAAGTGACCCTCACCCTGTTTATACCGTCACTCTGTACAGTGACACAGTGAGTGGCCCTCACCCTGAATAAACAGTCACTCTGTACAGTTACACAGTGAGTGAACCTCGCCCTGAATAAACAGTGACTCTGTACAGTTACACAGTGCGTGACGTTTACCTGAATAAAGTGTAACTCTGTACATTGACACATTGAGTGAACCTCTGCCTGAATAAACAGTCACTCTGTACAGTTACACTGTGAGTGACCCTTACCCTGAATAAACAGTCACTCTGTACAGTGACACAGTGAGTGACATTCTCCCTGAATAAACAGTTACTCTGTACAGTTACACAGTGACTGACCCTCACCCTGAATAAACAGTCACTTTGTACAGTTACACAGTGAGTGGCCCTCACCCTGAATAAACGGTCACTCTGTACAGTGACACAGTGAGTGATCCTTACCCTGAATAAACACTGACTCTCTACAGTTACACAGTGAGTGATCCTTAGCCTGAATAAACAGTAACTCTGTACAGTTAAACAGTGAGTGACCTTTAGCGTGAATAAACAGTGACCCTCGACAGTTACACAGTGAGTGACCCTTATCCTGAAGAATCAGTGACTCTGTACAGTTACACAGTGAGTGCCCTTCACCATGAATAAACAGTGAATCTGCACTGTTACATAGTGAGTGAAACTCACCCTGAATAAACAGTAACTCTGTACAGTGACACAGTGAGTGACCCTCACCCTGAATAAACAGTAACTCTGTACAGTGACACAGTGAGTGACCTTTACCCTGAATAAACATTGACTCTGTACAATTACAGATTGAGTGACCCTCACCCTGAATAAACAGTGAATCTGTACAGTTACACAGTGAGTGACCCTCACCCTGAATAATCTGTCACTCTGTACAGTTACACAGTGAGTGATCCTTACCCTGAATAAACAGTAACTCTGTACAGTTACATAGTGAGTGACCCTCCCCCTGAATAAACAGTCACTCTGTACAGTTACACAGAGAGTGACGCTCATACTGAATAAACAGTCACTCTGTACAGTTACACAGTGAGAGACCCTCAAACTGAATAAACAGTCACTCAGTACAGTTACACAGTGAGTGACCCTAACCCTGAATAACCAGTGACTCTGTACAGTTACACAGTGAGTGATGCTTACCTGAATACACAGTCAGTCTGTACAGTGACACACTGAGTGAACCTTACCCTGAATAAACACTCACTCTGTACAGTGACACAGTGAATGACCTTCACCCTGAATAAACAGTCACTCTGTACAGTTACACAGTGAGTGAACCTAACCCTGAGTAACCAGTGACTCTGTACAGTTACACAGTGAGTGATGCTTACCGAATACACAGTCAGTCTGTACAGTGACACACTGAGTGAACATAACCCTGAATAAACACTCACTCTGTACAGTGACACAGTGAATGACCTTCACCCTGAATAAACAGTCACTCTGTACAGTTAAACAGTGAGTGTTCCTCAACCTGAATAAACACGCACTCTGTACAGATACACAGTTAGTGACCCTCACCCTGAATAAACAGACACTCTGTACAGTTACACAATGAGTGACCCTTATCCTGAAGAATCAGTGACTCTGTACAGTTACACAGTGAGTGCCCCTCACCATGAATAAACAGTGAATCTGCACAGTTACAAGTGAGTGAAACTCACCCTGAATAAACAGTAACTCTGTACAGTTACACAGTGAATGACCATCATCCAGAATAAACAGTAAATCTGTACAGTGTCACAGTGAGTGATCTTTACCCTGAATAAACAGTGACTATGTACAATTACAGATTGAGTGACCCTCACCCTGAATAAACAGTGAATCTGTACAGTTACGCAGTGAGTGACCTTCACCCTGAATAATCTGTCACTCTGTACAGTTACACAGTGAGTGACCCTTACCCTGAATAAACAGTAACTCTGTACAGTTAAATGGTGAGTGACCCTCACCCTGAATCAACAGTGACTCTGCACATTTACACAGTGAGTGACCCTCACCCTGAATAAAAGTCACTCTGTACAGTTACACAGTGAGTGACCCTCACCCTGAATAAACAGTCACTCTGTACAATTACACAGTGAGTGACCCTCACCCTGATTAAACAGTGAATATGTACAGTTACACAGTGAGTGACCCTCACTCTGAATAAACAGTGAATCTGTACAGTTACACAGTGAGTGACACTTACCCTGAATAAACAGTCACTCTGTACAGTTACACAGTGAGTGACCCTCACCCTGAATAAACAGTCACTCTGTACAGTTACACAGTGAGTGACCCTCACCCTGAATAAACAATCACTCTATTCAGTTACACAGTGAGTGACCCTCACCCTGAATGAACAGTCAATCTGTACAGTTACACAGTTAGTGACCCTCACCGTGAATAAACAGTCACTCTGTACAGTTAAACAATGAGTGACCTTCACCCTGAATAAGCAGTCACTCTGTACAGTTACACAGTGATTGAACCTCACCATGAATAAACAGTCACTCTGTACAGTTACACAGTGAGTGACCCTCACCCTGAACAAACAGTCACTCTGTACAGTGACACAGTGTGTGACCCTCTCCCTGAATTAAACATTCACTCTATATAGTTACAGAGTGAGTGAACCTTACCCTGAATAAAAACTCACTGTGTACAGTGACACAGTGAGTTACCCTCACCCTGAATAAACAGTCACTCTGTACAGTTACACAGTGAGTGACATTCAACCTGAATATACAGTCACTCTGTACAGTGACACAGTGAGTGACCCTCACCCTGAATAAACAGTCACTCTGTACAGTTACACAGTGAGTGACCCTCACCCTGAACAAACAGTCACTCTGTACAGTGACACAGTGTGTGACCCTCTCCCTGAATTAAACATTCACTCTGTACATTGACACATTGAGTGACCCTCACCCTGAATAAACAGTCACTCTGTACAGTGACACACTGAGCGACCCTCTCACTGAATAAACAGTCACTCTCTACAGTACCACAGTGAGTGACACTCACCCTGAATAAACACTCATTCTGTAAAGTGACACATTGAGTGACCCACATCCTGAATAAACAGTCACTCTGTACAGAGACACAGTGAGTGACCCTCACTCTGAATAAACAGTCACTCTGTACAGTGACACAGTGTGTGAACCTCACCCTGAATAAACAGTCACTCTGTACAGTGACACACTGAGTGACCCTCTCACTGAATAAACAGTCACTCTCTACAGTACCGCAGTGAGTGACCCTCACCCTGAATAAACAGTCACTCTGTACAATTACACAGTGAGTGACCCTCACCCTGATTAAACAGTGAATCTGTACAGTTACACAGTGAGTGACCCTCACTCTGAATAAACAGTGAATCTGTACAGTTACACAGTGAGTGACACTTACCCTGAATAAACAGTCACTCTGTACAGTTACACAGTGAGTGACCCTCACCCTGAATAAACAGTCACTCTGTACAGTTACACAGTGAGTGACCCTCACCCTGAATAAACAATCACTCTATTCAGTTACACAGTGAGTGACCCTCACCCTGAATGAACAGTCAATCTGTACAGTTACACAGTTAGTGACCCTCACCGTGAATAAACAGTCACTCTGTACAGTTAAACAATGAGTGACCTTCACCCTGAATAAGCAGTCACTCTGTACAGTTACACAGTGATTGAACCTCACCATGAATAAACAGTCACTCTGTACAGTTACACAGTGAGTGACCCTCACCCTGAACAAACAGTCACTCTGTACAGTGACACAGTGTGTGACCCTCTCCCTGAATTAAACATTCACTCTATATAGTTACAGAGTGAGTGAACCTTACCCTGAATAAAAACTCACTGTGTACAGTGACACAGTGAGTTACCCTCACCCTGAATAAACAGTCACTCTGTACAGTTACACAGTGAGTGACATTCAACCTGAATATACAGTCACTCTGTACAGTGACACAGTGAGTGACCCTCACCCTGAATAAACAGTCACTCTGTACAGTTACACAGTGAGTGACCCTCACCCTGAACAAACAGTCACTCTGTACAGTGACACAGTGTGTGACCCTCTCCCTGAATTAAACATTCACTCTGTACATTGACACATTGAGTGACCCTCACCCTGAATAAACAGTCACTCTGTACAGTGACACACTGAGTGACCCTCTCACTGAATAAACAGTCACTCTCTACAGTACCACAGTGAGTGACACTCACCCTGAATAAACACTCATTCTGTAAAGTGACACATTGAGTGACCCACATCCTGAATAAACAGTCACTCTGTACAGAGACACAGTGAGTGACCCTCACTCTGAATAAACAGTCACTCTGTACAGTGACACAGTGTGTGAACCTCACCCTGAATAAACAGTCACTCTGTACAGTGACACACTGAGTGACCCTCTCACTGAATAAACAGTCACTCTCTACAGTACCGCAGTGAGTGACCCTCACCCTGAATAAACACTCATTCCGTACAGTGACACATTGAGTGACCCACATCCTGAATAAAGAGTCACTCTGTACAGTTACACAGTGAGCGACCCTCACCCTGAATATACAGTCACTCTGTACAGTTACACAGTGAGTGGCCCTCACCCTGAATAAACCGTCACTCTGTGCAGTTACACAGTGAGCGACCCTCACCCTGAATATACAGTCACTCTGTACAGTTACACAGTGAGTGACCCTCACCCTGAATAAACCGTCACGCTGTACATTTACACAGTACGTGACGCTAACCTGAATAAAGTGTAACTCTGTACAGTGACACACTGAGTGAACCTCTCCCTGAATAAACTGTCACTCTGTACAGTTACACTGTGAGTGACCCTTACCCTGAATAAACAGTCACTCTGTACATTGACACAGTGAGTGACCCTCTCCCTGAATAAACAGTCACTCTGTACAGTTAAACAGTGAGTGAACTTTACCGTGAATAAACAGTGACCCTCGACAGTTACACAGTGAGTGACCCTCTCACTTTTTATACAGTCACTCTGTACAGTGACAGAGTGAGTGGCCCTCAACCTGAATAAACAGTCACTCTATACAGTTACACAGTGACTGACCCTCGCACTGAATAAAGAGTCACTCTGTACAGTTACACAGTGAGAGAACATCAACCTGAATAAACCCTCACTCAGTACAGTTACACAGTGGTGACCCTCACCCTGAATAAACAGTGACTCTGTACAGTTACACAGTGAGTGACGCTTACCTGAATACACAGTCAATCTGTACAGTGACACACTGAGTGACCCTTACCCTGAATAAACTGTAACTCTGTACACTGACAAAGTGAGTGACCCTCACCCTGAATAAACAGTCAAACTGTGCAGTGACACCGTGAGTGATCCGCATCCTGAATAAACAGTCACTCTGTACAGTTACACAGTGAGTGACCCTAACCCTGAATATACAGTCACTCTGTACAGTTACACACTGAGTGACCCTCAACCTGAATAAACAGTCACTCTGTACAGTGACACTGTGAGTGATCATTACGCTGAATAAACACTCACTCTGCACAGTGACACAGTGAATGACACTCACCATGAATAAACATTCACTCTGTACAGTTACACAGTGACAGACCCTCACCCTGAATATACAGTCACTCTGTACAGTTACACCCTGAGTGACCCTCACCCTGAATAAACAGTCACTCTATACGTTGACACAGTGAGTGGCCCTCAGTTTGAATAAACACTCACTCTGTACAGTCACACAGTGAGTGACCCTCACCCTGAATAAATTGACACTCTGTACAGTTAAACAGTGAGTGACCCTCAACCTGAATAAACAGTGACTGTGCAGTTACACAGTAAGTGACGCTTACCTGAATAAACAGTCACTTTCTACAGTTACACAGTGAGTGATCCTTACCCTGAATAAACACTCACTCTGTAGAGTGACACAGTGAGTGACCCTCACCCCGAATAAAGAGTCACTCTCTACAGTGACACAGTGGGTGGCCCTCACCCTGAATAAACAGTCACTCTGTCCAGTTACGCAGTGAGTGATCCTTACCCTGAATAAACACTCACTCTGTACAGTGACACAGTGAGTGACCCACAACCCGAATAAACAGTCACTCAGTACAGTGACACAGTGAGTGATCCTCATCCTGAATAAACATTCAATCTGTACAGTTACACAGAAGTGACCCTCACCCTGTATATACAGACACTCTGTACAGTTACACACTGAGTGACCCACATCCTGAATAAACAGTCACTCTGTACGATTACACAGTGAGTGACCCTCACCCCGAATATACAGTCACTATGTACAGTTACACACTGAGTGACCCTCACCCTGAATAAACAGTCACTCTGTACGGTGACACAGTGAGAGACCCTCAACCTGAATAAACAGTCACTAAGTACAGTTACATAGTGAGTGAACCTCACCCTGAATAAACAGTCACTCTGTACAGTTAAACAATGAGTGACCTTCACCCTGAATAAGCAGTCACTCTGTACAGTTACACAGTGATTGAACCTCACCCTGAATAAACAGTCACTCTGTACAGTTACACAGCGAGTGACCCTCACCCTGAATAAACAGTCACTCTGTACAGTTACACAGTGAGTGACCCTCACCCTGAACAAACAGTCACTCTGTACAGTGACACAGTGTGTGACCATCTCCCTGAATTAAACAGTCACTCTATATAGTTCCAGAGTGAGTGAACCTTACCCTGAATAAAAACTCACTGTGTACAGTGACACAGTGAGTTACCCTCACCCTGAATAAACAGTCACTCTGTACAGTTACACAGTGAGTGACACTCAACCTGAATATACAGTCACTCTGTACAGTGACACAGTGAGTGACCCTCACCCTGAATAAACAGTCACTCTGTACAGTTACGCAGTGAGTGACCCTCACCCTGAACAAACAGTCACTCTGTACAGTGACACAGTGTGTGACCCTCTCCCTGAATTAAACATTCACTCTGTACATTGACACAGTGTGTGACCCTCACCCTGAATAAACAGTCACTCTGTACAGTGACACACTGAGTGACCCTCTCACTGAATAAACAGTCACTCTCTACAGTACCGCAGTGAGTGACACTCACCCTGAATAAACACTCATTCTGTAAAGTGACACATTGAGTGACCCACATCCTGAATAAACAGTCACTCTGTACAGAGACACAGTGAGTGACCCTCACTCTGAATAAACAGTCACTCTGTACAGTGACACAGTGTGTGAACCTCACCCTGAATAAACAGTCACTCTGTACAGTGACACACTGAGTGACCCTCTCACTGAATAAACAGTCACTCTCTACAGTACCGCAGTGAGTGACCCTCACCCTGAATAAACACTCATTCCGTACAGTGACACATTGAGTGACCCACATCCTGAATAAAGAGTCACTCTGTACAGTTACACAGTGAGCGACCCTCACCCTGAATATACAGTCACTCTGTACAGTTACACAGTGAGTGGCCCTCACCCTGAATATACAGTCACTCTGTACAGTTACACAGTGAGTGACCCTCACCCTGAATATACAGTCACTCTGTACAGTTACACAGTGAGTGACCCTCACCCTGAATAAACCGTCACGCTGTACATTTACACAGTGCGTGACGCTAACCTGAATAAAGTGTAACTCTGTACAGTGACACACTGAGTGAACCTCTCCCTGAATAAACTGTCACTCTGTACAGTTACACTGTGAGTGACCCTTACCCTGAATAAACAGTCACTCTGTACAGTTAGGCAGTGGGTGGCCCTCACCCTGAAAAAACAATCACTCTGTACAGTCACACAGAGAGTGACCCTCATCCGGAATAAACAGTCACTCTGTACAGTTACACAGTGTGTGGCCCTCATCTTGAATAAACAGTCACTCTGTACAGTGACACAGTGAGTGGCCCTCACCCTGAATAAACAGTCACTCTGTATATTTACACAGTGGGTGGCCCTCATCCTGAATAATCAGTCACTCTATACAGTTACACAGTGAGTGTCCCCCACACTGAATAAACAGTCACTCTGTACAGTTACACAGTGAGAAAACCTCAACCTGAATAAACAGTCACTCAGTACACTTATATAGTGAGTGACCCTCACCCTGAATAAACAGTCACACTGTACAGTGACACAGTGAGCGACCCTCACCCTGAATAAACACTCACTCTGTACAGTGACACAGTGAATGACCATCACCCTGAACAAACAGTCACTCTGTACAGTTACACAGTGAGTGACCCTCACACTGAATAAACAGTCACTCTGTACATTTACACAGAGAGTGACCCTCACCCTGAATAAACAGTCACTCCGTACAGTGACACAGTGAGTGACCCTTTCCCTAAATAAATAGTCACTCTGATCAATGACACAGTGAGTGAACCTGACCCTGAATAAACACGCACACAGTGCAGTTAAACAGCGAGTGACCATCACCCTGAATAAACAGTCACTCTGTACAGTTACACAGTAAGTGACCCTCACCCTGTTTATACAGTCACTCTGTACAGTGACACAGTGAGTGGCCCTCACCCTGAATAAACAGTCACTCTGTACAGTTACACAGTGCGAGACCCTCAACCTGAATAAACAGTCACTCTATACAGTTACACATTGAGTGACCCTCATACTGAATAAACAGTCACTCTGTACAGTTACACAGTGAGAGACCCTCAACCTGAACAAACAGTCACTCAGTACAGTTACACAGTGAGTGACCCTCACCCTGAATAAACAGTGACTCTGTACAGTTACACAGTGAGTGATGCTTACCTGAATACACAGTCAGTCTGGACAGTGACACACTGAGTGAACCTTACCCTGAATAAACTTTAACTCTCTACACTGACAAAGTGAGTGACCCTCACCCTGAATAAACAGTCACTCTGTACAGTGACACTGTGAGTGACACTCACCCTGATTATACAATCACTCTGTACAGTTACACACTGAGTGACCCTCACCCTGAATAAACAGTCACTCTGTACAGTGACACTGTGAGTGAGCCTTACCCTGAATAAACACTCACTCTGTACAGTGACACAGTGAATGACCTTTACCCTGAATAAACAGTCACTCTGTACAGTTACACAGTGAATGTCCGTCAACCTGAATATACAGACACTCTGTACAGTTACACACTGAGTGACCCTCACCCTGAATAAACAGTCACTCTATACAGTGACTCAGTGAGTGGCCCTCATCCTGAATAAACACTCACTCTGTACAGATACACAGTTAGTGACCCTCACCCTGAATAAACAGACACTCTGTACAGTTACACAATGAGTGACCCTCACCCTGAATAAACAGTGACTGTGCAGTTACACAGTAAGTGACGCTTACCTGAATAAACATTCACTCTGTACAGTGACACACTGACTGAGCCTCTCCCTGAATAAACAGTCACTCTGTACAAAGACACAGTGAGTGACCCTCATCCTGAATAAACAGTCACTCTGTACATTTACACAGTGAGTGACCCTCACCCTGAATATACAATCACTCTCTACAGTTACACAATGTGTGACCCTCACCCTGAATAAACAATCATTGTGTACAGTGACACAATGAGTGACCCTCACCCCGAGTAAAGAGTCACTCTCTACAGTGACACAGTGGGTTGCCCTCACCCTGAATGAACAGTCGCTCTGTCCAGTTACACAGTGAGTGATCCTTACCCTGAATAAACACTCACTCTGTACTTTGACACAGTGAGTGACCAACACCCTGAATAAACAGGCACTCTGTACAGTGACACAGTGAGTGATCCTCATCCTGAATAAACAGTCACTCTGTACAGTTACACAGAACTGACCCTCACCCTGAATATACCGTCACTCTGTACAGTTACACACTGAGTGACCCTCACCCTGAATAAACAGTCACTCTGTACAGAGACACACTGAGTGAGCCTCTCCATGAATAAACAATCACTCTGTACAGTTACACAGTGAGTAATGCTTACCCTGAATAAACAATCACTCTGTACAATTTCACAGTGAGTGACCCTCACCCTGAATAAACAGTCACTATGTACATTTACGCAGTGAGGGACCCTCACCCTGAATATACAGTCACTCTGCGCAGTTACACAATGAGTGACCCTCACCCTGAATAAACAGTCACTCTGTACAGTTACACAGTGAGTGATCTTTACCTTGAATAAACACTCACACTGTAGAGTGACACAGTGAGTGACCCTCACCCGGAATAAAGAGTCACTCTCTACAGTGACACAGTGGGTGGCCCTCACCCTGAATAAACAGTCACTCTGTCCAGTTACACAGTGAGTGACCCTCACCCTGAATAAACAGTAACTCTGTACAGTGACACAGTGAGTGACCCTCACCCTGAATAAACAGTGAATCTGTACAGTTACATAGTGAGTGACCCTCACCCTGAATAATCTGTCACTCTGTACAGTTACACAGTGAGTGACCCTTACCCTGAATAAACAGTAACTCTGTAGTTACATAGTGAGTGACACTCACCCTGAATCAACAGAGACTCTGTACATTTACACAGTGAGTGACCCTCACCATGAATAAACAGTCACTCTGTACAGTTACACAGTGAGTGACCCTCACCCTGATTAAAAAGTGAATTTGTACAGTTACTCAGTGAGTGACCCTCACCCTGAATAAATAGTAACTCTGTACAGTTACACAGTGAGTGACCCTTACCCTGAATAAACAGTCACTCTGTACAGTGACACAGTGAGTGACCCTCACCCTGAATAAACAGTCACTCTGTACAGTTACACAGTGAGTGACCCTCACCCTGAATAAACAGTCACTCTGTACAGTTACACAGTGACTGACCCTCACCCTGAATAAACAGTCACTCCGTACAGTTACACAATGAGTGACCTTCACCCTGAATAAGCAGTCACTCTGTACAGTGACACAGTGATTGACCCTCACCCTGAATAAACAGTCACTCTGTACAGTTACACAGTGAGTGACCCTCACCCTGAATAAACAGTCACTCTGTACAGTTACACAGTGAGTGACCCTCACCCTGAATAAACAGTCACTCTGTACATTGACACAGTGAGTGACCCTCACCCTGAATAAACAGTCACTCTGTACTGTGACACAGTGAGTGACCCTCACCCTGAATAAACAGTCACTCTGTACAGTTACACAGTGAGTGACCCTCACCCAGAATAAACAGTCACTCTGTACAGTGACACATTGAGTGACCCTCACCCTGAATATACAGTCACTCTGTACAGTGACACAGTGAGTGACCCTCACCCTGAATAAACAGTCAATCTGTACAGTGACTCAGTGAGTGACCCTCACCCTGAATACACAGTGACTCTGTACAATTACACAGTGAGCGAACCTCACCCTGAATAAACAGTCACTCTGTGCATTGACACAGTGAGTGACCCTCACCTGAATATACAGTCACTCTGTACAGTTACACAGTGAGTGACCCTCACCATGAATAAACACTCACTATGTACAGTTACACAGTGAGTGACCCTCACCCTGAATAACCACTCACTCTGTACCGTTACACAGTGATTGACCCTCACCCTGAATAAACACTCACTCTGTACAGTTACACATTGAGTGACCCTCACCCTGAATAAACACTCACTCTGTACAGTTACACTGTGAATGACCCTCACCCTGAATAAACAGTCACTCTGTACAGTTACACAGTGAGTGACCCTCACCCTGAATAAACACTCACTCTGTACAGTGACACACTGTGTGACCCTCACCCTGAATAA
>NC_054477.1:8054115-8056615 GCF_017639515.1 Carcharodon carcharias | reverse complement strand
CTCTTCCGTGGCTACGTTCGCTGCCGGATGTCCCTGGAGAAGGAGCACGCAGTGTCTGCTGGCACTCTCGAGGCCTTCCGTGCTCGGTGGGCACCGCGACAGGGGTGTTTTGTTGACCCCTTTAATCACACTTTGATTTAAAGTTTGTAAGTTTCCTTTAAACTTTGTTCTTGGTTTTACAGCTGACCTGAATTAGGGGCTGTGCCTGATTTATCCCAATTTTGTTGATTTGGTTTTCATTTAAAAGATTATCAATCCATCTGTGACGCGCAGCTCCTGTTCATAGAACAGCTGGGCCTCGGTGGCTCCTTGCAGGCGTTGCCCCTCTTTTACCAGGACCTGATCAAAGTCTGGAAAATGGTTGCCTCGCGATGCAGCTCTCCCCCGTCAGGAGTAGCGGCTATTGTCAGAGAGCCGCTGCTCAGGAATCCGCCCCTCTGTCCTTTTCAGTGGTTGGCAGAGAGGAGGGCTGTGGCCGCAGGGGTGACCAGGATCAGGGACGTGCTGGGTGGCGGAGGACTGGGCTGGATGCTCCCGCAGGAGTTGGTGCGACGCGCGTCTGTGAGTGTCCAGGTCGCAGCTGATCCCATCCAAGACCTGAGAACGGTCGTGCTCGGACCCGACGTTATTTTGGGTCTTGAGGTGGCCCAGGTGCGCGGTGGTCTTCCGTCTGAGTGTTCCCCTGTTCGGACGGAATTACACATTGGCCCCAAGCCCCGAACCCTCCCTCGGGTGCTGGTGCCCCGCAATATGAGCCGCCTCGGGGACATGCCCTCTGTGCCTTTTGGCACGGCAAAGAGGGGCTTTTTGTACGGACTGCTGCTGCACACCTTCCATTTTCTCGCCCTTGTCCGTCGAACGGACACGCCCTGGCGTGCCTTGTTGCCGTCCGGTGGCGGAGGCCCCCGATGGGAGGCCCTCTACGGAGGTGTCCTCCCCCTTTCTATCGGGGACCTGGGTTGGAGGGTTTTGCATGCAGCAGTCCCTTATAATAAGAGGATGCATAGGTTCACGGACTCTCAGGACACGTGCCCTTTTTGCGGTCTTGTGGAGTCCGTGGACCATGTATACAGAGGGTGTTGTAGACTGCACTCCCTTTTTAGTTATTTGAAAAACCTTTTATTGATGTTTTGTTTGCACTTCAGCCCCACGCTCCTGATCTATGGGCACCCGCTGCGGAAGGGGGTTGGGAAGGAGGAGGACCTCGTCGTGAACCTGATCGTGGGCCTGGCCAAGTTGGCCATTAACAGGTCCAGGCAGCGGGCGATCGACGGGGGAGTCCAGCCCAATTGTTTGTCCCTCTTCCGTGGCTACGTTCGCTGCCGGATGTCCCTGGAGAAGAAGCACGCGGTGTCTGCTGGCACTCTCGAGGCCTTCCGTGCTCGGTGGGCACCGCGGGGACTGGGGTGTTTTGTTGACCCCTTTAATCACATTTTGATTTAAAGTTTGTAAATTTCCTTTAAACTTTGTTCCTGGTTTTACAGCTGACCTGAATTAGGGGATGTGCCTGATTTATCCCAATTTTGTTGATTTGGTTTTCATTTAAAAGATTATCAATCCATCCATCCGTCCATCCATCCATTCTTCTGTCCATCCATCCATCCATCCATCAATCCATCCTTCCGTCCATCTATCCATTCTTCTGTCCATCCATCCATCCATCCATCAATCCATCCTTCCGTCCATCCATCCATCCGTCCATCCATCCATCCATCCGTCCATCAATCCATCCATTCGTCCGTACATCCATCCATTCATCCATCCATCCATCCATCCGTCCATCCATCCATTCATCCGTCCATCCATCCATGCATCCTCCCGTCCATCAATCCATGCATCCATCCGTCCGTCCATCCATCCTTCTGTCCGTCCATCCATCCATCCAGCCATCCATCCATCCATCAATCCATCCAACCATCCATCCATCCATCCATCAATCCGTCCATCCATCCATTCCTCCGTCCATCCGTCCATCTGTCTGTCCATCCATCAATCCATCCGTCCGTCCAACCATCTGTCCGTCCATCTGTCCATCTGTCCATCCATCCATCATTCCATCCGTCCATCCATCCGTCCGTCCATCCATCCGTACATCCATACATCCTTCAGTCCATCCGTCCATCCATCCGTCCGTCCATCTGTCTGTCCTTCCATCAATCCATCCGTCCGTCCATCCATCCGTCTGTCCATCCATCTGTCCGTCCATCCATCCATCAATCCATCCATCCATCCGTCCAACCATCCATCCATCCCTCCATCCATCCAACCTTCCATCAATCCATCCGTCCATCCATCCATCCATCCGTCCGTCCATCCATCCATCCGTCCGTCCATCCAACTGTCCGTCCATATATCCATCCATCCATCCGTCCATCCATCCATCCATCCGTCCATCCATCCATCCGTCCAACCATCCATCCATCCGTCCATCAATCCATCCGTCCGTCCATCCATCCATCCATCCATCCGTCCATCCATCCATCCGTCCATCCGTCCATCT
>NC_054477.1:8049115-8051615 GCF_017639515.1 Carcharodon carcharias | reverse complement strand
ATCCATCCGTCCGTCCATACATCCGTCCGTCCATCCTTTCGTCCATCCATCCATCCATCCATCCATCCATCCATCCATCCATCCAACCGTCCATCAATCTATCCGTCCGTCCATCCATCCATCCGTCCATCCATCCCTCTATCAATCCATCCGTCCGTCCGTCCATCCATCCATCCATCCAGACATCGATCCGTTCATCAATCCATCCGCCGTCCATCCATCCATCCGTCCATCTATCCATCCATCCATCAATCCGTCCGTCCATCCATCCATCCGTCTGACCATCCATTCATCTGTCCATCCATCCATCCATCCGTCCATTCATCCATCCATCCGTCCGTTCATCCATCCATCAATCCATCCGTCTGTTCGTCCATCCATCCATCCATCCGTCCATCCATCCATCCGTCCATCCATCAATCCATCCATCCGTCCATCCATCCATCCATCCGTCCGTTCATCCATCCATCAATCCATCCATCTGTTTGTCCATCCATCCATCCATACGTCCATCCGTCCATCTGTCTGTACATCCATCCATCCATCCATCCGTCCATCCATCCAACCATCCATCAATCCATCCGTCCGTCCATCCATCCATCCGTCCATCCATCCATCCATCCATCCAGCCATCGATCCGTTCATCAATCCATCCGTCCGTCCATCCATCCATCCATCCATCAATCCGCCCATCCATCCATCCATCTGTCCATCCATCCATCCGTCTGACCATCCATTCATCTGTCCATCCATCCATCCGTCCATCTGTCCATCCATCCATCCATCCGTCCGTCCATCCATCCATCAATCCATCCGTCTGTCCGTTCATCCATCCATCCATCCGTCCATCCATCCATACATCCATCCGTCCAACTGTCTGTCCATCCATCCATCCGTCCATCCGTCCCTCCATCCATCCGTCCAACCATCCATCTGTCCATCCGTCCATCCATCCATCTGTCCATCTGTCCATCCATCCATCAATCCATCCGTCCATCCGTCCATCAATCCATCCGTCCATCCGTCCATCCGTCCATCAATCCATCTGTGACGTGCAGCTCCTGTTTATAGAACAGCTGGGCCTCGGTGGCTCCTTGCAGGCGTTGCCTGTCTTTTACCAGGACCTGATCAAAGTCTGGAAAGTGGTCGCCTCGCGACGCAGCTCTCCCCCGTCAGGACTAGCGGCTATTGTCAGAGAGCCGCTGCTCAGGAATCCGCTCCTCCGTCCTTTTCAGTGGTTGGCGGAGAGGAGGGCTGTGGCCGCAGGGGTGACCAGGATCAGGGACGTGCTGGGTGGCGGAGGACTGGGCTGGATGCTCCCGCAGGAGTTGGCGCGACGCGCGTCTGTGAGTGTCCAGGTCGCAGCCGATGCCATCCAAGACCTGAGAACGGTCGTGCTCGGACCCGACGTTATTTTGGGTCTTGAGGTGGACCAGGTGCGCGGTGGTCTTCCGTCTGAGCGTTCCCCTGTTCGGACGGAATTCCACATTGGCCCCAAGCCCCGAACCCTCCCTCGGGTGCTGGTGCCCCGCAATATGAGCCGCCTCGGGGACATGCCCTCTGTGCCTTTTGGCACGGCAAAGAGGGGCTTTTTGTACGGACTGCTGCTGCACACCTTCCTTTTTCTCGCCCTTGTCCGTCGACCGGACATGCCCTGGCGTGCCTTGTTGCTGTCCGGCGGCGGAGGCCCCCGATGGGAGGCCCTCTACGGAGGTGTCCTCCCCCTTTCTATCAGGGACCTGGGTTGGAGGGTGTTGCATGCAGCAGTCCCCTATAATAAGATGGATACATCCATCCATCCGTCCATCCATCCATCCATCCGTCCGTCCATCCGTCAATCCATCCGTCCATCCGTCCATCCGTCCATCCATCCATCCATCCATCCATCCATCCGTCCATCCATCCGTCCATCCATCCATCCATCCATCCATCCGTCCATCCATCCATCCATCCATCCATCCATCCGTCCCGCCGTCCATCCGTCCGTCCATCCATCAATCCATCCATCCGTCCGTCCGTCCGTCCATCCCTCCATCCGTCCATCCATCCATCTGTCCGTCCATTCATCCATCCATCCATCCATCCATCCATCCATCCAACCGTCCGTCCATCCAACCATCCGTCCGTCCATCCATTCGTCCTTCCATCCATCCGTCCATCCATTCGTCCATCCATCCATCCGTCCTTCCATCTATCCATCCGTCCAACCATCCATCCATCCGTCCATCAATCCATCCGTCCGTCCGTCCATTCATCCATCCGTCCGTCCATCCATCCATCCGTCCAACCATCCATCCATCCGTCCATCCATCCATCCGTCCATCCATCCATCCATCCGTCCATCAATCCATCCGTCCGTCCATCAATCCATCCATCCGTCCGTCCATCCATCCATCCGTCCAACCATTCATCCATCCGTCCATCCAACCATCCATCCGTCCATCCATCCGTCCGTCCATACATCCGTCTGTCCATCCGTCCATCCATCCGTTCGTCCATC
>NC_054477.1:8036615-8039115 GCF_017639515.1 Carcharodon carcharias | reverse complement strand
CGTCCGTCCATCCATCCAACTGTCCATCCATCCATCCGTCAATCCATCCATCCATCAATCCATCTGTCCATCCGTCCATCCATCCATCCATCCGTCCATCCATCCAACTGTCCATCCAGCCATCTGTCCATCCAGCCATCATTCCATCCGTCCATCCGTCCATCCATCCACCCATCCATCAATCCATCCATCCGTCCATCCATCCGACCTTCCATACATGTGTCTGTCCATCTGTCCGTCCATCCATCCGTCCATCCATCCATCCATCCGTCCATCCATCCATCTGTCCTGCCATACATCCATCTGTCCATCCGTCCGTCCATCCATCCGTGCATCAATCCATCCATCCAACCGTCTATCCGTCCATCCGTCCATCCGTCCGTCCATACATCCGTTCGTCCATCCGTTCGTCCATCCATCCATCCATCCATCCATCCATCCATCCAACCGTCCATCCTTCCATCCGTCCATCCATCCATCCATCCCTCTATCATTCCATCCGTCCGTCCGTCCATCCATCCTCCATCCAGACATCGATCCGTTCATCAATCCATCCGCCGTCCATCCATCCATCCGTCCATCTATCCATCCATCCATCCATCCATCCGTCCATCCATTCGTCCGTCCATCCATTCATCCTTCCATCCATCCGTCCATCCATTCGTCCATCCATCCATCCGTCCTTCCATCTATCCATCCGTCCAACCATCCATCCATCCGTCCATCAATCCATCCGTCCGTCCGTCCATTCATCCATCCGTCCGTCCATCCATCCATCCGTCCAACCATCCATCCATCCGTCCATCCATCCATCCGTCCATCCATCCATCCGTCCAACCATCCATCCATCCATCCATCAATCCATCCGTCCATCCCTCCATCCGTCCATCCGTCCGTCCATACATCCGTTCGTCCATCCATTCATCCATCCATCCATCCATCCATCCATCCAACCATCCATCCGTCCATCCATCCATCCGTCCATACATCCGTCTGTCCAACCGTCCATCCATCCGTTCGTCCATCCATCCGTCCATCCATCCATCCGTCTGTCTATCCGTTCATCCATAAATCCATCCATCCGTCCGTCCATCCGTCCATCCATCCGTCCATCCATCCATCCATCCATCCATCCGTCCATCCATCCATCCATCCATCCATCCATCCGTCCCGCCGTCCATCCGTCCGTCCATCCATCAATCCATCCATCAGTCCGTCCGTCCATCCATCCCTCCATCCGTCCGTCCATCCATCTGTCTGTCCATTCATCCATCCATCCATCCATCCATCCATCCATCCAACCATCCGTCCATCCAACAATCCGTCCGTCCATCCATTCGTCCGTCCATCCATTCGTCCTTCCATCCATCCGTCCATCCATTCGTCCATCCATCCATCCGTCCTTCCACCTATCCATCCGTCCAACCATCCATCCATCCGTCCATCAATCCATCCGTCCGTCCGTCCATTCATCCATCCGTCCGTCCATCCATCCATCCGTCCATCCATCCATCCATCCATCCATCCATCCAACCGTCCATCCTTCCATCCGTCCATCCATCCATCCATCCCTCTATCATTCCATCCGTCCGTCCGTCCATCCATCCTCCATCCAGACATCGATCCGTTCATCAATCCATCCGCCGTCCATCCATCCATCCGTCCATCTATCCATCCATCCATCCATCCGTCCGTCCATTCATTCGTCCGTCCATCCATTCATCCTTCCATCCATCCGTCCATCCATTCGTCCATCCATCCATCCGTCCTTCCATCTATCCATCCGTCCAACCATCCATCCATCCGTCCATCAATCCATCCGTCCGTCCGTCCATTCATCCATCCGTCCGTCCATCCATCCATCCGTCCATCCATCCATCCGTCCATCCATCCATCCGTCCAACCATCCATCCATCCATCCATCAATACATCCGTCCGTCCATCAATCCATCCATCCGTCCATCCATCCATCCATCCGTCCAACCATCCATCCATCTGTCCATCCATCAATCCATCTAACCATCCATCCGTCCATCCATCCATCCGTCCATACATCCGTCTGTCCATCCGTCCATCCATCCGTTCGTCCATCCATCCGTCCATCCATCCATCCGTCTGTCTATCCATTCATCCATAAATCCATCCATCCGTCCGTCCATCCGTCCATCCATCCGTCCATCCATCCATCCATCCATCCGTCCATCCATCCATCCATCCATCCATCCATCCGTCCCACCGTCCATCCGTCCGTCCATCCATCAATCCATCCATCTGTCCGTCCGTCCGTCCATCCCTCCATCCGTCCATCCATCCATCTGTCTGTCCATTCATCCATCCATCCATCCATCCATCCATCCATCCAACCGTCCGTCCATCCAACCGTCTTTCCATCCAACCATCCGTCCGTCCATCCATTCGTCCGTCCATCCATTCGTCCTTCCATCCATCCGTCCATCCATTCGTCCATCCATCCATCCGTCCTTCCATCCATCCATCCGTC